>NC_051134.1:10165930-10386364 GCF_014839805.1 Manduca sexta | reverse complement strand
AACCTATGGAAAAAGACTAACACTGGCGAAATCGTGAGCAAACTTAGTTGAGTTATATGTTTGTTGGTAGTAGAATATATTTCATATCCGCCCGGATAGTGACCTCCGTACACAAGGTGTTACAACCCGCCATAGTGGCCCACGTAAGTGTGTCGCGTTCTGGGATCAGCCTGTGTATATCTGATTCCAACAGACCGGCATAATTGTCTCGACTGCCGAGGTAATCATCTTCCGTCAGTAGACATTCTATTGAATCCCACTCAACTTTGTAGTAAAAATAATGAAAATACTATACGTGAAATGAAAAATACGGATAAATTCAGAGAATGTATTTTTATCATTGAGCACTTGTTTTACACGAGTTGACATAAGACATTTATGTTTTTAATTTTAAAATTATATTAGAACAAGAGTTTCTACGACATACTTCCAGTCACTTTGCAATGCTCGTATGAAAAAAAAATAACAGAAAAATGTTTCATCTTCAAAGCTATAAGTGCGTTGTTTACAGTAGTTATCATTTTGTTTGCCGTTCACAGGGATATAGTTTCAAAGAGACGTAACCAGAATAACAAGTGGAAACTTTTCTTGGCAAAATACGATTACAATGCTTATGGTTTTATTGCTTACTAAGTTTGGATGTCTTACTTATTAGTTATTTCTATGTTTTAACTAGTGTGGTGTTTTAAGAAATTGATATGGGTAAGGTGGGTAAGACCGGATGACAGGGTAAGACGGTTTTTCCAGATTATTATACGAATTATATTATAGCCTTCGCAAGTTCTAAAGCTGTAACTTCTTCATTTTATTCTTCCAAATAATTGGTTCGCTGGTGAAAACTGGCCATCGAACATCCCTACTAAAATAGTCATGGAGCTCTCTCCATATAATAATAGCTAATTGGAGAATAAGATAACTTGTGAAGGCTGTAACAAAATTCGTATATTCGAACTAGCCAAGTCAAACCTTAAGCTTCAATTTATTATCTTAATTTATAAGAAGAATTAATGATATTTTGAGTTGTTATAAAATATTTTATTTTGTTATAAATAAATTCCGGACCGACTATTGAACGCCCATTTAGATCTCACCTCTTTTGTCATTGAAGTGAAATACCAAGGCATCTATCATATTGAACGTGAGAATTTTACTTAGAAAAAAAATCTTAGCTCTTACAACTGGCCGTATATACTCAAACGATAAAAAATAACACTGGCCAATCCAATGGCGTAAAACACAATAAAGATAATGAAACAGAATTTCGAATTCGGAATATTAAAAAATGGTAGATATTATTTTCATATTAATAGAAATTCATTCGTTGAGATTTTCCGTATGGTTACACAGGGAACGAGCGCTTTAATCTCAGAAGGATGAAAGGCCAACGCTCCTACAGATATCAGATTTATTCTAATGTAAGACTCTGTACTTATTTTTTTCCTCGTCTGTGCATTATCTTATTATATACGTGTACGATCGCTGCCGAACTTCACAGGATTTTCCGCTTGGTTGATCTGAATATCAAAAAAAATCATTAAGTACGCACCAGCCGTTTACCAGTCTGTAGGCATCATACATACACATATTATTTGATATAAAGATATAGTAAAGTAATTATAGTACAGAATATGTCAGTCTTAATATAAATTAAGACTGACATATTCTGTACTATAATTATTAAATATCGTACAGTTTTAAGTCAAAGGGGCGTGTTTATACCATACGAAACGCAAATTATTGTGTATATTATAAAATAAAGACCCCTTTTCTGTCTGTCTGTATATTATCGATTTTCTCAAAATCTACTGAACGGATTTTTATGAAATTTGGTATATAGATAGTTTAAGACCCTGGAAAGGCTATAGACTACTTTCTATCCCGGGATAATATATTATAGCGGGACTTTTACCCCCGAAAAGTTAGCTTTACTATAAACACTGGGAGTTTGATAGACCGGGGCAGTTGGTTATTGATAGTCGTGTCCGTCGGTTGGTTAGTGTAATAACAGGGTACCAGACTCAATTTTGTTCTTTACTATTATCAAATATTTACATAATATCAATTATAACACAAAAGGAATTATTAAAATCCGGAAAAAAATCAACAAGTTAAAAGTCTTTGAATTTCGGTGGAAGAGGTAATTAACAAGAAACAGAAAAGAGACGAAATACCCATATGTGACGTCATCGGGAATTACGAATTGTGCGAAAGAAAGAGATGAAGGGATATCCCCACATCGCGCCCACTTCTGCACTTCACAATATTTTAAATATGAATTACTCGCTCATTTTTAAACCAATTTTTATGGAGTTTTCGCAGGAGTGCTTCTTTTTCGTACTATTAACCATTACATATAGAATAATGTACAAAATCAAGCATAGGCCGGTCCCCTATTGTGAAAGTATACATATCTGTAGTCAGTGATAGTTCTTTTTATTTTAATCAAAATCGCTTCAGTTCCTAACAGTATATCCAGGCCTCTTTGATCCCGGCCACTGATTAGTACTTTGATCTTGGAGCGTGAAATGTTGGCAGATGTACATCGCTTGATATTTTTAATATTCTATTAAATTAAGACGTTATGACAATAATTAGGTTATTATTTTTATTGAACTAACTTGACTTTGCTTTACTGGTGATAGGTCTCTCATATGTGAGAGTCCGTCTGGGTAGGTACCACCGCAATGACTATTTCTACCGCCAAGTAGCAGTGTTTAGTCACTGTTGTGTTCCAGTTTGAAGGGCATTGTAGCCAGTGTAACTACTGGACATAATAAGACAACATCTCATGTTTTAAGATGGCGAGCGCAGTGAAATACTAAACAATAACATGAATGACGAAACAAGCTTGCCGTTCCCCTGATAAGCGATACGTTCGCCATAAATAATAGAAACACGATCCAACACTTTGAATTATAGAGTATTGTTTGGTATAGCACTGCGCTTGTCACCCTGAGACATGAGATGTTAAGTCTTATTATGTCCAGTTGTTACCATGGCTGTAATATCCTTCAAATCGGAACACAACAGTGCCTACACAGCTTGACAGCAGAAATAGACATTGCGGTGGTACCTACCCAGGCGGACTCTCACATATGAGAGACCTACCACCAATAATTAAAGTGGATTTTTACTTTTATTTCATTCACGCCTTGTATTTCACCCAAGAGAAGACACGAGCAAAAGCTAATCTCAAAACTAACATTAACACGCTCATACAACATCCCATAATCACTAAACGTCATAATTTCTCAATCGCACTACACACTGTTTCCCCCTTCACGTAACAAGTAGAGGGTTAACCAGTTAGCGTTTGCCTCGAGCACTTCGTATCTATCAACGTCTGCCGTCAAATAGCGGCCATTAACATCCGTAAAGTGGGAGACGCTCTGTGACAATTCGTGTGGGCGGACACACGGGCGTCGCGAGTGGCGAGCATAAATTAATTAGACACTATGATTATTAGAGACTGTTATTATTAGTTAATGAATTTGACTTAGAGCTCGGATTAAAATTTATTTTTGATGTAAGTAAATATAGTAATTATTTGGAGTGAAATAAATTATAGGTCCTATTAAATGTCTTCTCGTTCTGTATGTTATTGAGATTACTTATATATTATGTATTACTTTTGGGATTTATACTTCTTTTATTTTTTTAATTAAGTATAGACTCACGACGTTTCGATGCTTTGGGCAGTACACTTATGTACTTAAATGTTGATACAGCCGCTTGTAAACTTCATGTGCTGCTGTTTGTCACCCCAAAATAAATAAATATAACCAGATACTATAAACCATTAACATGAATAGCAACGCTTAATTAAATAAAGATTTTCTTTGTATGTTGAAGACAATCTGAAAAGTTCTCGTAATGTCACAAAAATATCACCTCCCTCGTAATTTATTTTATCAAAGGTCAAAGCATTTACAAATTATCTAACGTTGTAACTGTTTTGAAAGGTTAAGTGTGCTTAACAGTTAATATTATTCCTTCGCAAGTTGTTAATAATACAAAATACCAATTGACCTAACTCTTTGCATGCTCGCGAAACGAAAGGCATCTATATCACGCCGGTAATGTGCGTAACTTTGCGTTATTCCACAGCGATTCCATACAAGTGATTGCTCTTTATATAGAAATATGTGCGCCAGTCACATCCACTCTGACTCACCTGCGTTTAAGAGCTTTCGCATTTTTATTAAATACCATCACGCCTTTTCTTTATATAGGGTAGGCAGAGCTCCGTGTTCATATTAGACACAAAAACCATATACCTTACCCAAGCCCTCATTATACTTGAGATCTCAGCACAGTAGCCGTAGCGCAATGTATATGACCGAGGCTGTCATTTCATTTATTGCTCGCAAAAACAGTCCATTGATGGAGTAGACAAGTGCTGGAGTAGAAATTGTGATTAGGTAGATGTAGTCGAGGATACCCTGATTTACGATGGACTGACAACTGGACAAAGGCGGTGAGCAGCGGATGCGGGCTGTTTAAGATCGAGACGGTCGACGGTCACTTGAAGCTACGTTTAGAGGGCTCAGAGAACTACGGTCAGCAGAGGATATCGCACGGCAAAGTGACCCCTACTCCGGATAGTAAGTGGAGTGGGGTCCAATAAAATGTCGGCTGACGAGAGATGATTACCCCTCGGCAATCGACACAATTATGCTGGTCTGTTGGAACCGGATATACACAAGTTGATGCCGGAATCCGACACAATTACGTGGGCCACTATGGCGGTTATTAATACCTTGTGTACGGTGGTCGCTATCTGGGCGGATATAAAATATATCTTACCACCAGCAAAAATGGCAGCGTATATCGGATGTAGGCACAGAAGTCCTAGAGTTGAATTCCAATGCGACAAATTGTGTAGCTAAGGAAAGGTCAAGAAAATCATATTAAGTTTGCAAGATTATGTGGATACAATTTTATCTCATCCTCACACCCAACTCGCTGCAACTCCCATAAGCCAGGCTCGGCTGTGACACGCATGAGGTTCGACGGGTCTCTGGAAGCAATATTTAGACTTAACTCGCAACAAATGTATTAGTCAACATAAAACTTATATATTTGTACGCTGACGCAACAGCAAAGCATATTGAACAAATTATGTATTTCTATAACACCTGTAAACTATCTATGCTTACAAATAAATAATTTGATTTCATTAAACGAAAGTAATCAAATAGAAGGATAGGGAAGAGTTTGAAATATATTTAGATTATGTTGGTAAGTATTATCAATTTATCGTATTAAATCGCCAAACATCTAAGCTCTTATTTAAACGCTATTAACATGAAGCAAAATGACAAATTAATCCAAAACCAAGCAGCATTCAGCACCAGCTTACATCAAGCAAAACTTTGCTGACCATTAAAATCGCTTTTAAATTCCACACAGCAAAAAACGTTCGAAACTCTTTTATGATAGGAAAGTTAAAAGTAATCGGTTTTGTGGATTTTAGCTCTTTAGTAGATTCAGTTTACCGCTCGGACAATTTTCCGTTGGATTTGGTCCGAGTTACTTTTTACTGCAGTGTTCGTTGCGTAAGAGGTAACTGGGTTTGTGGGCGATGGAAATTAAGTTTTGGTTTAATCTTTTATCGTTGCGGAATTATTCACGATAAAGTACTGGAATATTAGTTTAGGTCGGCCGGCATAATTATGTCGGCTAATGACTTTTATTCTAAACAATTCGCAGTAATTAAATTTGGGGTTTGGGCAGCCAGCATAATTATGTCACCTAGCGACTTTTCTTCTGTACAATCCGCAGTCATGAAATTTGCTTAACCACAATGTCTTCATACTTTCTTGTTACTTCGGGATACAAACAGGAATCAAAACCTGAATGGCTTTTATTTGTGATGTCATGCACTTAGTAGATCTTAATATTTTTTGTAACTTATATTCAAAAATGACCTATCAATTGAATAAAAAAAAATTAAGCATGTTTTTTGCAAAATAAAATTTTTGTACATTAATATTAATGAAGAAAGTTTCAAAGCAAGTCAGTGTTGGACGAGTGAATAAACAAGTTTGTTTTGTCAGTATTATTTATTTAATCTCGTGGACTTTGTATCGCGGAAATCTTAAAAAAAGTATGACAGGTGCGTAAAAAAGCCGGAGAAGCCCGAGCTCCCTTTCGCAAAAACTTTGGGAGAGAATACGGTGGGCCATTTACGCTTCGATTTTTTGTAAGACGATGCTGTAGACATATCATTTGTCTACAGATTTATCTGTCCGATCAAGTAGTTAGCCAATGGGCTCCACAGCAGTGTGGACACAGAAAAGCAACACGATGGTACAGCTTGTATTTGTCGTTTCGGATGATAGGTGTGCCTTCTGGGAGGAAGTAGCTGTTACATTTTGTGTTTAGTAGTAAATATAATATTATATTAGTGTATTGTAGTTGGATAGGTAGTTAGGTACTTCACACTTTTGTACTATATTTTTTTATAATTATGCAATAGTTTCAATAGACAAAATATAAATAGGGATTGAGTTCTAATAACGCTTCTAAAGTTGATATAATAAGGTCCACAAAATCAAGTAGAAGTCCCAATCACTGTTAAGAAGAACAATATCTACCTTTTTTTGATATACTGAACACAGCACACCTGTTCTTAGTCGTAGCATCAATTTCGGAATACAGGGCGCGGCAAAAAGAAACGGCGTCGCCGCTTATGTGGCTTAAATTAAAAAACAACCATAGTTTCGTGATATTTTTTTGTTATACAATCTTATCCCGTATCCGACCATAGCCGTATGCACCTTATTTAAAAAGTTATGATTCCTTTTTTAAAAAAATCGTTCGATAAACTCACTAAACAAATTGTCCAACAAGTTGGCGCGTGAACAGCCCGCTCAGCTTACGTAACCTCACAAAGGGCGCGAACACACTGGCGGGGCACAATTAAAACTTGTCTCATTAATAACAAGAGATTTAGGTTGGCTCCACGGAGACTCTTTGCGACATGATATATACGCATTACGGTATAACTTTTTGTATTACACTAAGTGCTGTTCCGATTGCGTAAACATCGGTTTGCGGTAAACTTAGTAATTAGCTCTAGACTACTTGGAGAACTTGTGAGACTGAGTAATTGATTCTGAAATGACAGATAGCACGTTTATATTGGCTTGTTTAAGTGCTGTATCAAAACCTGAGGCATATTTCTTGTGTTATGAATGATCCTGGATTTTAGTTCTGTTCAATCTCGACTATCGAATATACATCGCTTGTTTAGTGTTATATTACTCTGGCGATAAGCACTTTGATCCTTATTGACTTAAATAAATGCAGTTCATTTTAATAAGGACTGTTTAAATAATTTATATGTGTGTGTGCTTGTTCGACAAATGTTAATAATAATTATATTATAATCAGTTCTATACAGACAATGTTCAAAGGTTAATTTTATAAGCTGTTTTGTCTTGAAAAGTGTACAGTTTTATTCTGAAAATAACTTACGTGGGTGGAACTGTGAATGAAAGTCAATAGGAATTAATAATACACTAGTATTTGAATATTCACTTACAATTTTCTTTACGAAAAGTAAAAGCAACATCTACACTAAAAACCACAAGGGTTTTCAAAATTTTAATTCATCCAAACATCATTTATGATAAAATACTGAATTATTGTACGTAATATTAGTTTTTAGTAGGAATTAAATGAGTTGAAACATGAAAGACGATGCGAAAAGTATTTTGTTTTACGAAGAAAAACTATGGAATCACAAATCACATTACAAAGAAGGTTGCGTTCATATTTCTTCCATTATTATTATCAAACTGTTAGAATATTTCCTGCAATTCTAATAAAAATATTATCCGAACCTCCCTTGCCCCAAGATGGAAGTAATTTATTTAATGAGCAGCGCGCCCTAACGTTAATACTTTTGTCGAGATTTACACTGGCTCCACGTTATTGGGTGAGATGTTTATTTATGTGTTGGGGAACATTACCTCGGACTGCAAGTTTACAAACTTATGACGTTGATTGTTATTATATTGTCCTTTAAATGAGTGTAGGTTAAATGATGTTAAGTAATTTTTACAACTTATAAACATCTACAATAATTTGTTAATTTTTACTAGTGTTAAGATATATTTTATATCCGCCCGGATAGCGGCTACCGTATACAAGGTGTTAAACCCGTCATAGTGACCCACGTAAGTGTGTCACGTTCTGGGATCAGCCGGTAACTATTCGGTTCCAACAGGCCGGCATAATTGTGTCGACTGTCGAGGGGTAATCATCTCTCGTCAGTCGACATTCTAATGGACCTCATTCTACTTATCATCATGTGTAGTGGAGTCACCTAGCCGTGCCCGGATAAAAAAAAAATCTACAATGACGGAAGGATCATGAACTTTAAAGACATAAGAATTAAGATGAAATTGTGAACGCAAAACAAAAACTGTAATGGGACCTTTCCGCGAACTTCATTTAATAAATAAAAAAGGAATTACAGCAATCAGACCACAGATCTCCGAGTAATCGGTGTAAATACATAAAAAAGTAAAAAGCCAATAAATTCAAAACCTCTATTTGGAAGCTGGTTAAAATAGAAAATGTTTGGGCCTCCTGAAAGTCTATAAACTACAAGTTGTTACTTTCAGTTGCTTTATGTATGAGACAGTGGTACTGCGGGCGAGCAAGGCTATACACGCTGTAGTCTATAGTATACAGTTATGTCTATTTCACTCTACATATTGGGCATATCTGCTTACACAGGCATATCGTATTTAATACTAATATGGATACATCGTGTTGTCTGAGGCATTCAATGTCTTACGTATTATATTTAGTGCCTGGGGTATGACGATTGTAATAAATAATAATAATATCAGCCCTGTATTATATACTTGCCCAGTCCCACTGCTGAGCACGAGCCTCCTCTACTACTGAGAGGGATTAGGCCTTAGTGCACCACGCTGGCCTAGTGCGGGTTGGTAGACTTCACACACCTTCGAAATTCCTATAGAGAACTTTTCAGATGTGCAGGTTTCCTCACGATGTTTTCCTTCACCGTTTAAGCGAACGATAAATTCACAAAGAATACATACATGATTTTAGAAAAGTCAGAGGTGTGTGCCCCTAGGATTTGGACCTGCGGACATTCGTCTTGGCAGTCCGTTCCACACTCAACTAGGCTATCGCCGCTTTATACGACGATTGTACTCTGTGTGATTTGTTCATGGACATTTGGAGCCTTGATAAGGAGGTATCGGATATTTATCCTTATACCGAACGTCTATGATTGATTTTTTATAATTTTAGTCCCGCCAGTTGATTTACGTTCATATAAAATGCTAGTTCGTGTTCGTTTTCCACCGCGAAATTGCTCTCTATGAACAAATGAATTGCCTATGTACGTCTCAGCGTGAACGCGGTACGACTGCACTGTTGAGGTCTCGGGTTCGATTCCTATATCAGGCAAAGTATAATAGTTTTTTTTTCCTTAATATCAGCTAAGAATTTGGATTTTGTGCCCAATATTGCGACAAGCTCTCGTCTCCTAATTACAACATGGGACGGAATACTCATGGCGGTGGGTGCACCAGTTGCGCCTCTGCCTATCCCTTCGGAGATATAAGGCGTGTGAGTGTATGTGTGTGTGTGAACGATGTCTCCAAAGACCGTTACAATAGCGAAATCCATTAGGCCACCTGTTTATCAAGATGCGGCCGATGCATCACGCGCAACGCATACCTCTAATACTAATAGTCCATTAAGTTGCCCGAGCACGCGACGCTATCCGATTGTGCCTCCTATTTATTGTTCACGACGGGGTTTTGTGGCCTTAAAGGAGGCGGTTTGAGGGTTAAATTAAAAAAAAAATACTTTGATGGTCAAATGTGAGTGTGGTTAGGCTTTAACCTATTTGTGACGAGGAAAAAAGGTATTTAATGAGATTGATAATGGATAAAAATGTTAAATCAAAAATGAGCAGGTACGGGCCACGCTTGTATGTAGTTTTGTAAGCTCTGAATTTGAAATTGGTGTCGTACTGTGCTTGTAATTAAAAAAAAATAGCTAATGATAAGTGTCAAGTCCACTCATTTTACTTACTGCAATAATCCTTGAATCTGTGATACTATATCGCTTTTAAACAGCTATTTTCACAGAATATACTAATAGCAGATATGATAACAAACACTTATAACAATTTTTTTTTTAAAGTTTGATTGATCTCCATTTACATATGCCAGTGAAACCTCTGTTACATATTAAAACTATACTTAAATTTGAAGTTTGGAGAATTGACCTGCATCTAAAATATTTACATATAATAGAAGTTAAATCTATTTTACATCTCGAAACTATTTTATAACTGACATCAATATCGCCAATTTAGCGTCCCAACACGTAAGATTTACGCAGTATCGAAGCGCACGGTGTTGACCTACTAGTTCAAATCTGTGTAGTTATGTGTTTGTTCGTGATATGCACATGCTAACACAAATGCATTCCGATGAGTTGCACAATGCGCACCGTGTTTACACAGGCGTGCGGCGCGCTTGCAGTTCCTTTGTATTGTGCGATAGCGACGGAATAATTCAAAAATGCTGTGTCCTATGTATGTTCAATTGGAATGCATTAAATAAGGAATAATCGCGAAAAGATCTTCTAACCACAGGCCAGCTTTGATTAAGCTAAACCTTCTTAGTAGGGCTGGCTGGGAGAGTGTACTTCATACAGGTTATAATGAATATATAATATATATTAATATATAAGGTGAATGTTATTAGATTAAAAACTTGAAACTACCGCTTGAGTATTGGTATTAACTGGTAATTGATTCTCTTTTATTTTGACGAGACGAACAAGTGGCATGTGTTGGTAAAGTTACAACTTGGCTAACAGCTAACATGCAATGATGAAAATGAATGACTATGACATTATAATATAAAGGGTTACAATGTCTAGTTTATTTACTTCAACCCATTTTATTCCGTTGCGTAAACGCGGTATCGCTACCGCCACTTGGGGATCAGTGGAACGATTATGTTAGTTTCACTGGTCTTACGGTCCAATGTCGACGCTCGGGAGTATAGCATCATCCAATCCATCCAACCCGCGGTGGCCTTCTTCGGCGCATACTAGATGGTCTATATTTATATATAATATATGGATATTTACTTCAACCGGACAAACTGAAACCTGAACACTGCTATTTGGTATCACAGTCAGTCAAATCACTACCTATTCAAACATATGAGAAATCAATATAGACTATATACGCACATAATGTCCGTTCCAAACAATACACAGACGTATCTGGTCAACACGATCGGAAGTTTACCTTAAGGAGCGATTAATATCTGACACAAATATGTTGATAGGCTAGACCTCAGCTTAATTCTGCGCATTCGGTAATTTAATTTGCTAATACAAAACCTATGATTACCCTGTCAGCAACAACTACAAATATCGAATTAAGTCAATCACATGACCATGAAGGCTGCAAAGTCTTCTAAACGTTGGGAGAAGACTGAAAAATAGTTTAATTTCAAAGTCTAACATTCGCGTAAATAAGAAATCTTTAAATATCGTATTGTCGAAAATGAAGTTCTAAGTGTGTGACAGCAACAAGAAACACTACTATATAAGATAGGACAAAGAAAATAGGAGGTAAATGAAGTAGAGAAAGGCTTCATCGGGGGTATATCGATCACATAATGTAATAGGGAACGATGCTGCTATTGATAATATTGGATACAAATTCCAATCTTGGACAATTTAAATAGTTATTTTTACAAATCCAAACTATACAAATAAAAACAAATTACAATTAAATTAAGTTGTTTAAACAAATCTGAAAACGAATACATTAACATAATATCAACAAACACAAAATACGAGGCGTAATATTTCTATCAATATGCCTACAGTAACACAAATACAAAAAGAAACATCTCCAAGCTATTTTCGATAAAACTTAATTCATTAAATTCCTTAGAAGAGATCTGAGACACCTGCTGTCGTGTCGATCTTATATTAATTGTTAAATGAATAATTTATGAGACACGGCATTGATCGGCGGAATTATTTGGCTCACCACTGTCATTACGGAGTGTCGTTTGAAGACTGGTCCGTGAATGTTATTTGGATTCGATACTTAGAAGATTGATGAATTGGTTTTGTAGATGTATAGGGCAATTACGATTGACGGTAGTTAGCACACATGCTTGCTGGTTTGTCTAGAACCAACTGTAGGTATTTTAAACTTTTACTAGGTGAAAATAAACATAATTGAAGTCCGAAAAAAGCCAATGCATGGATGATTTGGTATTTTATCTATATTATATTGGGTAGCGGCAATTTACTACACAACAATAATTATTGTAGATTTTTATGTACAGCAGTAGTTGTTTACCATCAGGATATGTACTTACTTCGTTGGCAGCTTCTGCTACAAGAACAACAATAATATTGGGTACGTTGAAATACTTATAATATGGATGGAAGTTGCGATAGAGAAAATGGTTAAATCTTCGACAGTCTTACTAACCTTACAAAATCACAGCTGCCAGCACACGATTTTTTTATATAACGATAACGTTGACTTCACCGCAGTTGAGAACATACATTATTTTGCTCGCTTTCCTCCAATATCAAATGCGTCGTATATAACGCAACTGCTACCCTACGTTTGATGGTTTACGCTAAATTTGCCAATGAGATATCACACCGGATTCATGGCTTGTAAAAACCGATGAAAAGATGGTACGGGTCGGGGTGAAAAATGATCCACTATTCAGTTTCGGATAACGTATTCCTTATCGATACGTGTAGAATGTCGTTGCAATTTTTATGCTTGTCACAGAGCTTCCTTGATATTTTGTACTTGTGTTAATAATATTTTAGCTCAATTTAAGATTGTAAGAAAGAATTTAATTTCCTTCTTTCAATTACTATTTCAGTTATTTTTGGATCTGGAATGATAGTAGTGCGAAGTATGGTCAGGACCCCACTGGACCTGATGGTAACTGATGTGGAGTTCAATAGAATGTCGACTGACGAAAAATGATTACCCCTCGGCAGTCGACACAATTATCACGCGTGTTGCAACCCGATATATACAGGCTGATCCCGGAACGCGACACATTTCCGTGGGCAACGATGGCGGGTTTTAACACCTTGTGTACGGTGGTCGCTTTCCAGGTGGATATAAAATATATCTCACCACCAACAAAAGCGAAAGTTTTTTGTTTGCTTCATTATACATAAATATAAATTGCTATATAAATTGCTTCATTATTTAATTATGTACATATAAAGAAACTATATGAAGTGTGGATGTCCAGAAGTAAGCTGAGACTGACTTGTCCACTGTTCATGGAGTTTATGTCCATGTAGTAATTCGTGGTAAATGTTAATCAATTTTGATTCTTTTATTAATTCCAATAAGACGAAATGTAAAGTGAAGGTTGCCGTTTACGACCAAGATGTACTAACTTGGGGTAAGTGTTAATCAATTTTGACTCTTTTATATATTCTCTTATAAGACGAAATGTTAAGTGACGATTACCTTTCCTGATATTAATTTAAATCAATTTTCAACATCAAAACTTGACGTACATACGGTTCAAATCATGTACTGGATTAAGTTAAAAAGTAAAGAGAAATAAAGCTAATTAGGTACGCCTGGTTAAAATTTGCGACCATATTTAAGGTGGTAGCTCAAGGTCCATTTTCATACATTTTGTTTCGGCTTTAATCTGGGTAACTAAACAAGTATTGGCAAGTAAAGAATTTAATATGACGAAATTTTAAAGGTCGAAATATCCATGATTATTAATTATTTTTACGTTTTTCTTTCAACTGCGAGAACTAATCACTAACTAGACGTGAATTTAAATTCTTTACTTGCCAATACTTGTTTAGTTACCCAGATTAAAGCCGAAACAAAATGTATGAAAATGGACCTTGAGCTACCACCTACGCAACGTATTTACCGTACATTTGAAACTGGTGACAGATATAAGCGTATAGCGTTTTAGTACTACGTATTTTAATTGTCATAAACGTTTAATGTTTTCTTATGTTTACGCGAATGTTAGATATTGAAATAAAACTATGTTGCGGGATTTTATCGTAGTTTTTTATATAATAATTTGATTCAAAACACTGAGATTCCGCGTAGATCGGAACGTCAACAATAAAAAAATATATATTTTGTATATTATTTGTAAAATTTAGGTACATGTAATTTTGACTTTTGGGACGATCAATACCTCAGTGTCCCCGTGACTATGAGCTGCAAAGTCTTAGGAATGTAGGGAGAAAATTATATTGTAAAATACTGCGATGAAATCTATTTTTCAGATTTTATCGCGATTTTATATCAATGTTATAAAGGTTATTTAAAGGAACGAAAATATAAGAAAACTATGATTTTGTGTGACACGGGATGCATTTTCAAAAATCCTTTCTGTTAGTCTACTTTTGATGGGTGCTCGTGTGAAATTTCATACTTCAATACAAACGGTTTAAAATGTGCTTTGTCTGGCGCTCAGATAGTACATACCGACGCTTGAGAGGCAATTATATCCAAGCGACAATCAGTAAATTTTTAAAATCATTTTCGGATTAATTTCGGTCAAATAAAAAAAACACACACTAAAACACATAACGTAAATAAAACAAAAACAAATTGTCATACAATTAGAGTACTGCTAAGTAATTCAGCAATATGTTTGATTGAACCCTGGTGTCCAAGTAAATATCTAATTGTGTTATGGACACCGAGGATTCATATCGTCCATTATGTAAGTATAGTTTTCAAAATGTTCATCAACTATCGAACATTTCCACTCATAAAATTCTATTCGTATACTAAACGCCTTCCGCCCACACTTTAACCAATAACATAGCAACCCAATGCCATTACGCGGCATAGGTTTTCGTACATTATAATCCAGAATATTAATGAAGTAGCCAACATTTCATTAGCGGATGCTTTGACTGACAGCACGTCTACTCTATTATTAGCAGTATTATCGTTCATTCTAATTTGGCTGGAATTCGGTTGAGTGCATAATTGGTAGTCGACTGTTGTTTTTAGCTGAGGTTCTAAGTTGAATAATTTAACATGTACGGCCCAGCGCCGCCCTAGTCACTCTCATTGTGACACGATATTTTCGTTCTGCTACGCTGTGGATCTAGAAATTTTTCAATTTTACGTGTTGTGGCACAATAATTCGTCTATTAGAGTTCATTACGAGCCGGTGGCTTTGTAAAAAGTGGTGCGAGTAAATAAAGATTCACGATAAATGTGATTTTAAATTATGTAGGTATTATTGGAAAAAAAATGGCGTTGGCGGGCTGAACGTTTTAATTTATATGTATTTCAGGTATATTGGTAGATATTTCCGAGAATCGAGTTTATAGCTAATATTTATATAAAGCTGTCGATTGTAAAAACGCGTATTGGTTGTTTTTTAAACTAAAATTTAATTAACAATTACATATAGAAGTCATAAAAATGTGTTTAGCATTTGACACTGAAATTTACAATATTGATTAATAAATGGTTCTTTAAACAACAAATCTGCTGTATTACGGCTATTATCTGCTTTACATCTGCTATATTTTATTTAAAAAAGGAATGGGCAAACTAGCATCGAAAACATGAATACAAAACCTCAAAAATAATATAAAATTACATGGCATAAACTATTATGCAAATAGCAAAAGGTTTATTCAATGGAATGATCATTCGAATAATGACGAAACTGACGCAAATGAGTTTTCCAAACGAGAAACGAGAACATCTAAATAATGCAACAACTAACAGCGGAAACTCGTGCACGTTGAAATTTTCCTTTTGTTCCAGTCAGTACGCTTACAATTTAAAGTTAAGGTAGTCTGCTTGTTTGTCAATGAGTGCGAGGAACAAAATTTGTCCTTTTTTAGCCCGTTGAGGAGGTTGTAGGACGTCTCATTAGTTAATGATGTGAAGGTAAGGTCAAAAGATATGGAGAGAGTTACCTTACAATGTACGTATAGTTGGGATTTAATGGCTTGTTTATTAAGGCTGCACTGGTGGAGTAGTTGTAATGGTACATGGTACAAGTATGACTACTGCGCTGAGGTCTTGGATTAGGATTCCGGGTCGGGCCAAAATAACTGTGACTTGATTTTTCTATCGTATAAATTCAATCGCATGTCGGAGTCAGGAAGTTAGCGGTGTGATATTCTCGTGCCTCGGAAAGCACGTAGAGCCGTTGGTCCTGCGCCTGATCTCTCTCCGGTCATTTACAATTGCCGTCTCACCGGACTATGCGAGTGCAGGAACAGAGCGTGCATCTGTGTATTGCGCACACACTTGTGCACTATAATATCTCCTTCTCTTGGCTGAACTCCGGCGAGATTGGTCACCGTGGCCGAAATTCGATTAGTAAGGTCATGTTTTGGTTCGTTTTGGTGTATGTAGCTATGTTGAGATTTGTTTTAAAGATGACAAACTTGCAAATGAATCCCAGTTTAAATGACACCCAATACATCCACCAAAAGAATAAAGGATGCACTGCTAGTTCGGAAGGAAAGGCTATGTTTGATTACTATAGCCTTTAACCAATTCTCATCGTACTTTAGATTGCTAAATAATGTAATAAAATTGCTCATCGATCCATAGTACGAGTAAACTAAATAATTCAAAGAATAAAAAATTACAATCATGATTGTTAGCTTTTCACAAATTTAGAGTTGAAACCTAACTGGATTGTATTATTTTTCTTTATTCATATCGAATTTGTAAATACTGTGTACTTCTTTATTTGGTACACATCAGAATGTGATTTTAGTACTTTATATTAGAAATAAGAAATGTGTACTGTTGAAAGAAGAAGAAAGAAAAAAAGAAAGATTTATTGCTGAAACAATTTTAAGTAGACACTACATTAAATAAAGAAAATTATTATATTTGATAAATAAACAAACAAAAATTACGACCTATGTAAGTAGTACTGCAACGCTGTTTTTCGATGACAGGCCCAGATGACATGCAGTATGCATGAGTATTTTATTTAAATAAATAAAATGTCCCACACTTTAGTAACATCTATTCCAACAAGGCAGTTAGACAAAGCCCGTTTGTAACAAATCGTCGCTCTGTAAAAACGATTTATACCCTTATAAATGTTATGAGAGACCGAAAAGTTGAAATTAACGCAATCTGCCGCCCGCGGTGGGCCAACGCTATTTTTCATCAGTCTCATGTTATACCACAATGTAATGTCCGTATTTGGTTATTAGTGTTAAAGTTTTGAGATTATGTCTAATGTTTGATTGGGGTTTATCATTGTTTGATTCAGGTATTAAAGTGTTTATTTTAAAAGTATTAGAGTATTTGAATTCTATAATTTGGTGATCAGCTTAACTTGGAATAACCCGACTGACTTTATCACTGATTTAACTTTTGATTTGGGGATAAATTACCTATTTACCTAATTGATATGAGTATTCTTGTATTTTCTGGATTGCTTTTTCTTCGTTTTACAAAATCTTGTGATTAACCTTTTCCGCTAATAAATGACAATATCCCTTTCAAAAGTATCTAGTCTCTGCTTCTGTGTAATAATCAGGTGCGATGAATAAAAAATGTATAAACGAAGACTATTGTAGAACAAATCTGAGATTAACTCAAGAGTCGAGTAACGTCTACCTTTTAAGCAAATATATTCCAGGCTTGAAATCTGATCCTTGAAGCGTAATATCATTTAAGATTGTCCGGAGTATTTCAATGGCTTCAAAAATATTGATAATCGTACAATAATCATTGTAAGCGCCTGCTTTAGAATATACAAGTAAATGTAAGTCGGATAAGGTAAGGCTATAGACAGCTGAGGTACTATGTACTATATTACGTACATTTTAATACCATTTATTTGAAATTATGACTGATAATTATTTTTCTTTTATATTTGGTCATTATATTATTATAATTGACAATTAAATTTCTACTCAGAACTCTAAAGAATTTTTTATTTTTAAGTAATGATTATTAAAATAAAACTATTTTTCGGATTTTATCGCGGTTTTTTATATTATAATTTTCTCACGACGTTTCGAAGACTTTGCAGCCTTCGTATTCATAGGGCGGACTGAGGTGTTGTTCATCCCAAAAGTCAAAGTTACAATGACATTTAACAATTATACAACTTTTACATTTTTTTTTTTAGTTGTTCGTGGTCCGATCTAAAAAAGTATCACAGTATCTTGAAGTCATTCGCATGTACATTTATATATTCACGTAAACATAAGATTTTATTGTCATGAGTATTTTGATGACTCAAAGAAATATTCTTGGCTTCTTTAATTACACTTCTTTCAAGTTTCGTGTTCTTTGTTTTGAACATAAAGAAACTATCATTAATCAAAATGAAATTCATCTCAACCCTTGCATACTTCATCCTTCAGACATATGAGAAAGTCTTCGAGAATGCGCGCATTCTACTCAAAGTTTGAAATATTCAAGAATTAATTATAACTCAAGAAATCATAAAGTTGTAATGAATCTTGAACCCATGCAAACGTATGTGGATTTACTTAAAGCGAAAAGTTAATTTGAGAAAAGCTGAAGTCTAAATTAACTTGATTCAATCCATGTTCATATATTTATTTTGTTTATGCCTTCTCTGGTAGGATATTTTTTATATCCGCCCGGATAGAGACAACCATACACAAGGTGTTGAAACCCGCCATAGCGGTCCACGTAAGTGTGTCACGTTCCGGGATCAGTCTGTGTATATCCGGTTCCAATAGGCCGGCATATTTATGTCGACTGCCGAGGGGTACTCGCCTGTCATCAGTCGACATTCTATTGGACCCCACACCACTTAACATCAAGTGCAGTAGGGTAACAATATCGTACCCGTTTTTGCGATTCAAAAATACTTATTTAAGTTAGATGTTATGATTCTTGCCGATGTAAACGACATTAACATCATGCAAAAAGTAAACAGACGAATAGTTGCACGATCTGATGATAACATCAACAATACTAATGAACGCCTACAACGACACGAGATACAAAGAGAGGTACAACGATTTCGTAAGAAATAGATTTTGGTGAAAATTTCTTTCAGCTTTTTTGATGTTGCTACATAATATGAAGCGTAAGAGCTATACTAAAACATTTCACTGAATTTGTTTGTGGTAACCGACTACGTGCCTATCCGTGTAAGCTCGCTAGCTACAACCACGCTCAACAGTCTCGATTTAATGACCGCACAACCAGAACCCTATGCAGTAAAACCTAAAATTACACTGGTATAATCTATATAAAATTCTAATCCAATTACTTTTTAATGATTCTTTTTTAACTGGAGACAAGCTGTGTTAGGTAATATCATTAACAAATTGAGACAAATGACGAAGGTAAGCCGAATGTCCTTTCGGGTTCGCGGAGTGGGATTTGAAATGGCCGCCATTTTGTGCTGAGGCATGTAATAAATTTAATGAAGGTCGTAATAAGTGTTCCAAAAAACGAAGATGAGTGTCGGCATAAAATTAATAAGCCTTATTACATAAATCAGGAAACTATTTTTCCATTTGATGAGCTTATTTCATATTAATGTGTTACATGTATTATATTGGTTAAGAATTATGTCGCTGTTTCATTTTCTGCGCACTTTCCCTGGTAATTTGATGGTTGAGAATTTTGGTGCACCGAGACAATAGAAAGTGTTGCTATTTTTTAAAAAAAAACTCAAAAAGGTTTTGTTGGCAGTAAAGATGCTTGAAAAGTGCATCAATTTTCATCGGACAAGTAATATCGTGAAGACTTGAGCATACTGCGGTTTAAATGCTCTATTACCAAACTGAAATATTTCGGATCATTCAAATCAAATATTTATTATTTATTAGCCTCTAGTATCTACTTTGCATTTTTGAAATTTTAATTTTTTTTTTGCAAGTGACTCAAGACTCTAAATTGTTTATAAGTAACCAAAATAACTTATAGTATGTTAATAATAATTACAGCTTTAAACAATCCATGAGAGATAGCGCAATTGTGGTTTATATATTATAATCAAATCTGCATGCTATCGTGGCTATTTATATCTTACATTCTACTCCCATTCAAGAAGTAAACCAGCCAATATACACAAAACAAATGCTTCATTTCATTCATTTTAAATAACGAGTTTCCGTTGACGTTCGCTGACAATAGCTTAGCTTCCATTAGTCAGTCGTTTCATTGTCCAAAACAGTAAATTCGTATCTAGTCTCTAAACTTTGAATTCAAAACGATTTTTAGAGAGGGAACTTTTTCTGAGCTCCCATGAATTCCAGAGCTGGTTTTTGTTAGACGTCGGCCAGAATAAAACGGTCGTTGGAATAAATAAAACCATCCATCAGATGGTCCGCGGACGTGACCTGATGTCGCTTTACGTATTTTCGTAATTATTTTTAAGTCGTCACTTTAGATATTGTTATACTTACTTCTATTGATAATATTGGATTAATTGTACACAAGTTAGTATAAAATGAACTGTTATTATAATTGTTAACTCTGGTCCCTATGTCTTTATCAAAATATTGAATGAAAGAAAAACGATTTATTAGTGTTTTGTCATATTCCTCTTAATCGTTTACTAGCCGTGAGTGGGTTTCCTCCACTATTCGTTGGTTTTCTACTCTTTTGTTTGTATATACCTATTTCAATTTATTTGTATTTGATAGATACACACTCACGCCTTTTACCTCCAAAAGATAGGCAGAGGAGCAACTGGTATACAAACTTTCCGCCGTGTGTGTTCCGTCCCATGATCTGATAGGAAGCGAGGCTCTCGCCATATCGGGCACAAATTCTAGACTCCAACCTGATACTGTTTAGAGCAACCCAATATCGGTTTGTCTGATCTCGGGATGGAACCCAGGTCTTCAGCACCGCAGTCGTACCGTAATACGTACGCACCGAGGCAGTAATGTCATAGATACGTCATTAGATAATATTAATTGATCGAATATTTTATTGTTAGGATCAAAATAAAACTTAAGTTAGAACATATTTATAGTAAAATAAATAAATAATTTCAAATAAGTTTTTTATCAAAAGCGCTGTATTATATACTGTCCCAGAGCTGAGCACGGGCCTCCTCTACTGCTGAGAGGGATTAGGCCTCAGTCCGCCACACTGACCTAGTGCGGATTGGTAGACATCACATACCCTCAAAATTCCTATAGAGAACTTCTCAGGTATGCAGGTTTCCTCACGATATTTTCCTTCACCGTTAAAGTAAACGAATATTCACACATAATTTTAGAAACTTCAGAGATGTGTGCTCTTGGGATTTGAATCCGCTAACATTCGTCTCGGCAGTCCGTTCCACACCCAGGCTGTCGCCGCTCTTACCAACTGTAAGACACACACTAATTCCTACCTTTACTGCCTAATATAACCATTAAATGCACCAAATCAATTGATTCGGCAAACGTACGTAAAAAAAGCACAGCATATTAAATTGGCGTCCAAAGCGAATTGCCCTGCTTTATTAGTGGGCTAATTTGATTTCACGCGGCTCGCTGCGGTCTGGCCCCGTGACTTGAAAAGTAAACAAACCAACGTTGAATGGCCACAGCCTAGTTTACCGTACTCTGTGGGATTTGCTCTTTCGGTATGAGTGCATATTTAACAGTGGGTGATTACTTGCAGGCGCGCGCAGATGCAACTTGGTTGGTATTAATTGTATAAAAACGAAATGTAGCTAGACTTTGTTACCTTGGACGTACATTTTGAATAGCAGCTTTTTAAATTGATCTCCTTCATGTAATAAAAAAAAAATACAATTTATCAAACAGTAGCCTCAATAATTGTCAAAATGTATTTATTTGATTTATCGACGTTTGTATACGTTTAGATAAGAAATATACAAAATACAAAGCATTGTAATATAACAAAACAATTATAGGCAATGCAATATGCATGTTTAAGAATTTATTTATTAAAACCTAATGATTTCTTATGTTTACGAAAATGTTAGACATTTAAATAAACAATTTTACGGATTTTAACGCGTTTGTTTTATTATGATTTTCTTTCGTTATTTCGAAGACAGCAGCTCGTGAATAGGCGAGCTAGCCCGCAAATAGTTTTATTTATACGTTATTGAAACTTTATATAAAAAAATGTATACTGGTAAACTTAATGCCTAAAGAATTCTTTATAAATTTTATGTGGGTTGCAGACGAAAATCTAAACTAAGTAAGTTAAACTTAGCTCGCATAAATTAAATATTTTTTCATACTTTGATGACTCCTAAGTAAACTAAGGTATCTGAAAAAATAGTGAGTTTCACTTTTTTAAACATACAAACACACATCACGCATTTATCCCCGAGGGGTATGCAGAGCCGCAACTTCACTGTTTTAGCTTTTCGTTATCTAAGTACTACCAAATCCATTCAAAAAGATCTTCATTTATTAAGATTTTCCTTATTTTTTAGATACGATAGTTTATGTAAGAGCCATCGACGACCGAAAACGAATTTAAACTATATGCTATTTACAACTTTCGCAGTTACGCGCTATGCTCAACTAACTTGGTATAATTCTTGGTCTGCAAGCGGCGTGAAAGGCGAAAGTAAACTCAATTGATTATTGATTTGTAAAAAGTTCGTGTAAACAATGTTCATAAAGACTACTTTTGAAAAACACGATTATACTCTACAAAATATTGTTCGGAGCCGTCATTATCCACCACAAATGAGCCGGCAAATGTAGGGAAATGTTTAATCCTGTATTTTTCTTTCAGTTTATGTTTTCCTGTTTGCTCGAGCAGTTTACATTTTACAAAATTATTTTACAAATAAGGTATGAAGTAACGCACTTAAGGGCCAGGTTATTAATCGTCAATTTTTATACTTTTCGTAGTAAATTAAATGTAAACTGAAGATATTCTGGTATGACAAGTATTGGTAATTGATGTGCAGTCAACATAAAAAGCTATATTAAAAATGGTGCCAGTCGATCCTGTTACTAACAGTAACAATATGTCAATAACCTAAATAAAGGACCGAATTCTGAGGTAACAAATATTTAAAAAAATCACGTCGAATTGATAATAACCTCTTCCTTTTTTTAACGTCGGTTAAGAAGATAAGTTTAACTAAGAAAATAAATTTAATGCCACTTCTCGCATCTTCTTTAGACTAAGTAAAGGTAAGTACATAAATTTTAAATAATAACATGGATTCAAGAACGCGAGGTCTTTGTTAAAATTGATATTTATTTGCCTTTTTCCTTATTTCTTTGGGAATTGTATTTTTTCCTTTTGCATAAAATATTGTTTGTATATCTCATAAAAAAAAATACTTGAGTTTTTTTCATGTCATGTCGCCAAAATATGTTCTGCAAAAGTATTGCCAATGTAAGAAATATTTATATTTATATTCTTCTTATAATTCCATATTCTCCGATTATTCTATCAATTTCCCAATGGGTTATATTTTTATTATAAATAACGTATGAGAACCATACGAGAGTCGATCAAAAATACATAAAAATGAGCTACTGGCTGTAAAAAAAATAGTCACCAACTCGAACGATATACCTAAAAAAGTTCATAAGAAGCACAGCCAACGAGAATAAGGAAAAAAATAGTGAAATTTTTCTCCAATCTGAACGCGGCCCACACAAGGCCTTACAAACGGACCGTTTCTTAGATCATTAGGCACCTAATTTAATTGTGAGCCGAAAATCTACGGGGCACAGTGCGTTGTGGGCGGAATGCCATTAATTTTGCAACGAATTGGATTACTAAACGGCCGGGTCAACCGGCGCCGTAATGTAATAAACATGGGGAATGGAATGGACCCGGCGTCTTCAATAATAAAAACCGTTTTGTAGTGAGAGTGTCTGGGTTTATGTGGTGTTGCGTAATCTTTGTATAGATCAGGTTTGTAGTTAAATTCATAGGTATGACAAAGTGTGACCTGGTTCTCTGTATTTTGTGGTAGATTTCCATCGCCCCGTATCGTTTCATGTGGAGGAATGTGGGACCGTGGGTGCACTAGTTGCGCCCCTGCCTATCCCTTCGGGCATTCTCCGCCTTGAAAACTGGTTCGGTTCCCAAGGATAGAATGTCTAAACAGTAGTCCAAGACAGTATATTTAGTAGTGTAGTAGTATCAAAATGTGGAAATTAATTATTGTTTCGTACAAGTTACGCGGCACTGTATTAACCTACTTACACCAGCTTTACTACTCTACCGAGCGTGGCCGATGTGTATTGAAATCGTAATAGCTCCGCAGGAACAATAGAAACTCGGCCGATGTTAATAGCTCGATAGCAATACCATCTCACCATCGGCATCCAAATGTCACTTTCAACTACAATGGAGCGCGAAAGTGGATGCTATTCAATCTTCCTTTCAACCCATAAATGCTTACTAGCATTTTAGCACTTTACCCGTGCGAAGTTAACCCTTTCCTCACACTGAAAAGTATTCATAAGGCATAAAACTACGTATTCATGGCTGGTGTAACGCGAGCCGCGTTAGGGTTTGTTAAGTTCGGTTCAAGGGTCCCGGTTCGTTGGTCATGTCTCCCGTTTTTAGGGTGAGGTAGTGTGACCCATTTTTCTCGTATCGTCCGCCCGCAGATTAGCAACTGTAGGTCGGCCTCAGAAATATTCTTGTAAGCATGCGGTGAATTTTGAGTTGTTATTGCAAGAGTCATTTGACGGGACGTCTAATGGTTAGTAAAAAGGAATACTTATAGGGATAAAGGAATTTTCTGGTGCTGGATATGGGGATCTATGTGGTTACGCTAGTGATATTGGATACAGCTGTTGTGTTGATGCTATCTTTTATATTTACTGTGATAAAATCTTATGCTAAGTGACTTTTCATATCGCAGTTTTCATTTATATTTATTTATCAAATAACCTTCGCTTTCAAATCGTATTATCTCGTTTTTATTTATTTAATGGCCTCTATAAAAAATATTTAGTTGGATGAAGTACCTGCCGTATAAACATAGGTAGGCAATGGAGCTGAAATAATGTAACACCCATCACATCAGTTTCAATCGATTATAGTTTTCTCTCTCTTTATCTCTCTGTCTTTCTCACACATATTTCACGCCTTTTATCCCCGAAGGAGTAGGTAGAATTGTAACTTAGGCACCTACTTTCCGACATGTGGTTTCAATTACATCGTAGGAGGGCAGTCTCGCTATACGGAGCACAGATTTCACATTCTGGACTGGATACTGAGCAGAAAAACCAAATACCACAATGCTCGACCAGGGATTCGAATCCGGGACCTCAGAGCGGTGGCCGCTCCACGCACAAAATACAACGTCGCCACTGAGGCAGTAAGTTATTCTTTATTCAAAGAAACTTAGGTTTTATATTGTTATTTTAGGAGCAATATTTACGGATATATCCAAATACGTGTTTAAACTACATCCATTACTTAAAAATGCAATTAGCCGATGAAATCTTGGCTCAAACATGCGTTTTGGATAGGCAGCAATTTTTCCATCATGCAAATTGAGGTGCTAGTCAAAATATATGTATGAATAATTAATAATTTGATTTTCAACAATATAGAAGAATGGTTTTGGTAGGATATTATATCCGCCCGGATAGTGAACCCGTCATAGTAGACCACATAGGTTTCGTGTTCCGGGATCAGACTGGAATATACACAAATTCGGTTCCAACAGGCCGGCATAATTGTGTCGACTGCCTAGGGGTAATCATCTCTCGTCAGTCGACATTCTATTGCTCTCCAATTTACTTAATATCAGATGCAGTTGTGGTGTAGTTGTATTGGAGATACGACACCGCTCTCAGGTCCCGGGTTCGAATCGGGGATCGGGTAACGTGATATTGAGTTTTTCGGCTCAGGATCAATTCGAAGTTTGGAATTATCTTGATAAAGTCCCGCCTATCACATCATGGTAAGGTCCTACTATCACATTATGGGACGAAATATATATGGGGATGGTGTGTGTATAACACAGTTATGATAAAGAATAATAATAGCTCAATCTAGACTGAAATCTTTGCATTCTCGTAATGAACGAGAAGTCTACCAATACTTAAGTGCTAGGTCGAAAGATTATTAACCCGGGCTTCTTTTAAAGTTCAGATTCTAATTTTGGTAGTATCGATTTTCTGATGGCAGCGTTGCTCGAAATAGACCTTTAGGCGTGTTCCGTTCTTAAGGTGGTAGCTCAAGGTCCATTTTCATACATTTTGTTTCGGCTTTAATCTGGGTAACTAAACAAGTATTGGCAAGTAAAGAATTTAAATTCACGTCTAGTTAGTGATTAGTTCTCGCAGTTGAAAGAAAAATGTAAAAATAATTAATAATCATGGATATTTCTGCCTTTAAAATTTCGTCATATTAAATTTTAAAGGCCGAAATATCCATGATTATTAATTATTTTACATTTTTCTTCAACTGCGAGAACTAATCACTAACTAGACGTGAATTTAAATTCTTTACTTGCCAATACTTGTTTAGTTACCCAGATTAAAGCCGAAACAAAATGTATGAAAATGGACCTTGAGCTACCACCTTAAGAACTAATCTTTTACGAGATGTATTTCGGTATTAAAAAAAAATGTTTTGTTCTGACTTTTGTGTTGGATTCAAGCCTCTTCACTAATAAGAGGGGTTAGACCTTTCGACTTCTATTGGGATAATTGTAATATACTACTAATATGGCAATTTAGATATTTGAGTATTTCCAATAGTCATTCACATTAACAATTTTAATAAAAATTTTATGTCATATCATCTCAATGCCGGTAATGAAACAATTTATATTTATTTATATTATATTTATATGTTTATCCGGTTCTAACAGGCCGGCATAATTGTGTCGATTGTCAAGGGATCATCATCTCTCATTAGTCGACATTTTATTGGACTCCACTCCACTTACCATCAGATGCAGTGGGGTAATTGCCGTGGATGCTTAATAAATACATAATTTCAAGTTGTCATGAGTAGTAATTTTTAGATAAATAAAACACCCACTGAGATCATACACTTTATTAATTACATTGATTGATCAGTTCACTTATATTTATATACAAAACATTAATTATATCACAATCAAATTAGCGACGCGAATCACAAACAATTTCTAACTGCTTACATTCAATGAATATTTAGACCACTCTCATAACATATTTTACAATAATTCTAAATCAATATTATTCACTAATTAATTCACCAACTCTAGGCATTAATAAAATATCTATCATAATGTTTATATTACTAAAACTGAGTAACGTCGTATGAAATCACTTATTATCTATTATGATTTGAGCTCTTTATGAAAAATGTGACTATATAAAATGTATTTTAAAGTAAAGATGATTTAAGACTTAGTATAATATAATAGCGGTGTTTAAGGCTCTCATATATTACATGGAAAAAACCAGCACATAAATAACATATACACACAATTCCCAAGGTAATTTTATTGCAAAGAGCGCCCATATATCGTTTTGTCTAAAAGAAATCCTCTTAAACAGCTACATTCAAGAAATAGAGAATAAAGGCCTAGAGATGATGAAGTACGCCATTAAAATAAATAAGATTCGAAGCTAAGGCTTCTTATAAAAATGTTTATTGTTTACAATAAACTGAATAAAGGAAATAATATCTAATTACTTCTGCTTAAATATACATTTACAAACTTACGATGAGATCAAAATCAAGATGGCGTAAAGCAAGATGGCGGTTGTGTTGTGCGCCGCTTGCGACGCTAGCGCCGATGCGGGGTTGCGGACGCACGAGCGAAACTGTTGGTAGTCGGCGCGAGTAATTGCACAGTAGTGGACGTGCACACACGCCGAGTCGCAGTCCGCTGTATCAATGTTGTGGCGCACCCGGAGCGCTGTCATATACCTGGTTAGAAATAATAGAATCCATTCTGTTTAATCGCCCATTAATTTAAAACGCAACGATGATCGATGCCTACAAATCCTTCAAACTCAAAAGACCGCTGATTTTGTGTAGAAGGTTAAAAACAATGTTGATATTTGATATACCATATTAGCCACAAAAGTAGCTGCACAAAGTCAAAACATCCGTTTCCACCCCGTTCAGATAAGCGTTTGACGCGCGTTTTGCTAACGATCGTCTGTCGTTTATAGTCTGTATGAGGTCTGCATTTAATTCAATTTTATTTTTCTTTGTGTGTAGTAAAAGAAATCACTCTTACTTTATTTGTGTGAAGAAAAAGAAATGTCGGTAAGAACACATAAGTGTGTAGGCAATTTGAAGTTTTGAAATTATTCAGCTACCTATGTGACTGTACACTAGTTTGCAGTCATATGATAAGATTATACAATATCTCTTACGTGAATTTAGAGTTTTGATAAAAATCATGGAGAAACTAAAGTCATACAGAAACTAAAGACAAAATGGAACAAAAACACCAGAAATGGCATACAAAAACTTACTTTATAAAGACTCCACGATCATTATAGTTTCGTATCCTCTCAGCCAAGGCATCAAGCGACATCGCGCTAACTTCCCTCAAGCCATAATACTGGGTCAGGTTATACTCCACTGCCCAATGGACTTCTCCCCTGGTGTTTGTAATGTCTAAGTAATACTGAGTGTAATCCAGGACCTGCGAGGAGTAATGTAAGAGACATGATTCAAATCACGTAAAAGATATAACACAGACGCTGAGTACTCTCCATTATTTACCCTATTTAACTAAGTTTCGGGGACGTTTTTCAGGTTTCTGGTAATGTTCATTTAAATGCATAAGTGAAATTTAGTGTCCCATCCAAAATTGAAGTAATAGTAATGTTAGCAAACATTGTAGTCACTAACGTTAATGAAGAGAATACAGAAAAAAAATTTACCTTTCCGGTATTAGAGTCGAATTTGTAAAGTCTCAATCCAGGATTTGACATGCTACCAGCTCCTCTGGGGGTTACCGATGGGGCCAGCAAAGCCCACGAGACCGGTCGACCTCAATCAGAAATAATTTAAATTGAAATGATATGCTTTTTTGTTATAATTATAATTGAATATTAAAATATATCAGCCTCATAAATGAAAAGAAACTTAGTAAACAGTTATTAGTAAATAAGATTATTACAAAATGAAACAAACGTTTGATACGTTAGTCAAAACATTCTAGAAATGGAAAAGTATTGATATAAATAAACACTATCCTCAAATGAGCCGTAACATGAAAGATAAAACAGTAAATACCCAGATAGACTCTCATGCGACTTTCATATTTTATTATGAAATGAAATTAAATAATTTATTTAAACCTGTAAGATGGTATACATTATCTAGAGTCTATCAAAAATTATATCAGTTCGGAATTAGGAAAGCAGTTCTCACCACAGAAGAACGGACAAGAAACTCTAGTGTTGCTCTTTTAAAAATATGTTTAAGGTATAAACTAAAGTGCATGATACATAGAAAAAAAATACAATTGTTTTCTTTTTATTATTATTTACAGCAGTTCATTTAGTCACAAAAGAGGTTATAGAATCACTCTTCCACGAGGATGAGGCATGTGCCAGCCATTGGCCTCCTCAACCATGTTGCAAGGACCTGGCAAACGATGCCGCTGTATTAGAATTAAAAACAATAATTTTCAACTCACCTCCACTATAAATAATTCTGAAAGTATCAGTATGACGATGTCCGTAAAACTGTCCAGCTATGACGTCACTGAATTGTCTGATGGTTTGCAGCAACCTTCCATTGGCTGAGGGGGTGAGTTCTCCCCCACCGGCCGCGGAGGAACTACCGGCATTGTGACGTTCCTCCATACCTGGGCCTGCGTGGGCTACTAGGTATACCTAGGAGGAAATAGCGATTATGAATTATATTAATGAGCTTTGATCAATAATTCTACAATAACTGGCTGTATGGATCATCATTTATTATGTAACAAAATGTTGCTCGCAAATTCACACGCGTTACAATCATTTCCCACGAACATTCTCTAATTACTGTGCACTATGTGTGTGCCAGATTTCATCTAAATCTGTCCAGCTGTTTCTGAGTATACTTCTAAGAAACGTTCAGATATACAAACACCGGAATATTATTAAACCTTACGCATTTAAAATAAGGATTAAGATGGGTAATGCTACAATTTCAATAAATAGTGTCAAAACAAAACCTGACGGACCGGAATATAAATAAAAGCCAATAATAACACTTAAAACCTGTCATTCTGTTATATATTTTCGCTTACAAACATACATATACTCGCGCTTTTTAACCCAGAAGGGCTAAGCAGAGCTGCCGTGGCGCACCCATTTTTCATCATTCGTATTGCGTCCCATGATATGATAGGGATTAGGGAGTGAGTATATTGCCATATCGGGCACAAATTCCAGACTCCGGGCTGATACTGAGTAGAAAAACCCAATATCACTGCCCGACCCGGGAATCGAAGTCGAGACCTCAGGACTGCATTTCTACCGTAACACAACTACGCCACCGAGGCATTCACTTATGGATGATATTTTTCAAAAAGTCATCTAAGTCTAATTATAGTAATGTTAGGAACTGAAGTGATTTTGATTAAAATAAAAATAAATATTATTGACTATAGAAATGCTTTCACTAACATTTCACCGACCAACAGACTTATACGACTTGTTAATGATCAAGAAATGTCATTGTTTCACCTACCAACCGACTTATCAATGACCGGCTGTCCCGGTCTGTCAAATGCTTATAGTGTTTTTATAGAGGTGTCAAAAATAGCATTACAAAAATATTTTTATCCCAACAATAAAATATCCTAATACACATAGGTACAGATAACTTGATAATATTATGTCATTTTAATTATTACAGGTGCTGGAAATTCAATTCATATTTTTCATTTTCATTTAATTTAATCTCCTATTTCGGAACCGATGGGATCTTGAGGAAAATGTCACGAATAAATCAAAATGTCGACGAACTTGATTGGAGAAAGTTTCATTTAATTGGGACTTAAATGGAATGTCAAGGTAAGTTCGTTATTATTATTTGATACGACAATTACTGTACTCATATAAAATAATTTGATTTTTTATCTAAATTTGACGTTATTAAAATATTCTTTTTTGCAAAGTAACAAAATCATATTTATGATGTAACTAGCTTTTGTTCGCAGCTTCGCCTTCGTGAAGGAGTTTTTCTGAATAAAAGTCCCGCTATATATATTCCCGGGATAGAAAGTACCCTATAAACTTCCCACGGTCTTAAACTGTCTCCATACCAAATTTCAAAAAAATCCGTTGAGTATATTTTGAGAAAATCGATCATATACATTCAGACAGAAAAGGGGACTTTGTTTTATAATAATACGTTAAGATATCATAGTTTTCAGTATCATTGATAGTAACTATTCTCTCTACTATCTTTTATTTTGATGATATATTTACTTTTAACCAAATCTAGATGTTTCTAACATCCAATTACAGTCGGACATTCTGCCTATGTTTTGTATGACTAATTAACAAGAATCTTCCTGTTTCGTACAATGTCCTTCTTAGATCAGCTTTTGCTTGACGTATTTCCACACACTTGTGATTTATTCTCAACATTAAAGACGCGAAAGTCGATAAGTCCTCTTCTTTTATTAATATTTATGTGCAGTTGTACTAACATACCAATACTGTTCATTATAATCATTACATACTATAAAAATATATTACAGTTCAATTACCATTTCGTTTTTACTTCTGGCTTTGGCGAGGACTTCTTCCAACCATCCCCATTGTGCTTGTCCGAGATGCGGCCCATCCGTTCTAGCCGCGCCGCCTGCCCACAACACGCTGTTCAGGACCACGATCCTGAGCTTACTGTGCGATTGCTCTATTGTGTAATATCCACCTGTAGTAAAGGTTTAAGTAATAATACCAAGCTCTGTATATTTATGTCCGATTGTTGGCGACCGGCCTCCTCTGCTGAAGGATTAGGCCTTAGCCCCTATTTCATATTTGATAAACTTATAGTATGAGATTATTTTTCTGTAAGTACCTCATTTATAGTTTTCTTAGATGAAATCAAATAATTTAATTTTTCGAAACATTTTTTTTTAACTGTCGCAGTTATAAAGAGTTTAAAGATAACAATAATTACGGCCGTCTTCGTCAAACATGGATAATATAACATTTTAGTGGCCTTTAGTTCGATCTTACTTTCATTTTCGGAGAATAAACGTTGCTAGCTAATTCCTACCTGTTTTAAAAGTCTGTAGAGCTTCAGTCGGAAGCCACTGCATCCACATGTCTACCAGCCTCTTAGAAGGTGGGGGGTCATTGTGCCCCAATGCTGGGAATACAAACTGACTGCTAAACGTTCTACTCAGGATATCAGTCACATTCCGGACTGCTTCCAGCTTGAAGTCTTCGCTCATGTGCTCCATGGATGATGAGAGGATATCCCTGAATGAGAAGCAACAGTCAATAACCTTTCGTTTGAAAATATTATAAAAATAGGTCTTATGTAAAAAAATCCATCATCTGTTATGTCATTATATTATCATCATCTCTTATTATGCTTATGGTGCTTTGTGTAGACCAGCCTTCTCAAAGAAGACATTCCGATATAATTATTTGGTAATATTAATAGATTTTTATATATTGTTATACCCCCGTATTCATAGACCTTTTTCATCTAAGGGCGGAGCAAAGCTGTGATAACAAGTCTGTTTCTCAGTGCTGACGGCATGGCAGCCTTTGCAGTGCGTAGACATAGGGTCATTATGATTGGTTAATATTGTTGTATCTCAATATTAGCCAATCACAACAGCCCTATCTCCGTTTCTCAGCGCCGTTGGGCACTTGTTGTTATCGCAGCATTACTCCGTCTTTAGATAAAAACCGTCTATAAATAAGAGGGTTAGTCTATTAGCTTTTGCTCGAGGCTCCGCCTGCGTGTATGTTTTTTCCGGGATAAAATCACGTATTGTATAAGAAGAATATATATATAGATAAATAAAACAGAGGGAAAAAGTAATTAGATATTATAATAATAATAATAATAATATCAGCCCTGTATTATATACTTGCCCACTGCTGAGCACGGGCCTCCTCTACTACTGAGAGGGATTAGGCCTTAGTCCACCACGCTGGCCTAGTGCGGATTGGTAGACTTCACACACCTTCGAAATTCCTATAGAGAACTTCTCAGATGTTGCAGGTTTCCTCACGATGTTTTCCTTCACCGTTAAAGCGAACGATAAATTCACAAAGAATACACACATGATTTTTTAGAAAAGTCAGAGGTGTGTGCCTTTGGGATTTGAACCTGCGGACATTCGTCTCGGCAGTCCGTTCTACACCCAACTAGGCTATCGCTTACTAATTAGATATTATAAGTGAATAAATATAGTTAGGTATATATCAATACAATAATAATGATTATGTAGCCTTTGCGCTACTCATTCACATTCACTCTCTTAATTAGGAGTATAAAGTACCCAGTCCACAGAACAAACTCCAGGGTATCAGGATGCCGCTCTTGCATGAACGCAGCGGCGCTCTGTATCAGCGACCATGAGCTGTCGCATGTGTGGTCGCGATGGCGGCCGTTGCGATGGCTGTGTTCGTTGTTGGCCCTGTTGTGCCGGCATCCTGATAAAAAAATATGAAGAAGGACCTTTGGATTAATTAATTATCAAACATACAAAAAGTATTTCGTACAGGCATTAAACAGTGTAGTTAGGTATAGACCGGATATCGGGACAAATGTTTTCTCCAATATTTATTAACAAGATTTGTAAATGCGGCCTATGGACGGCAGCCTCTTATGGGCGCCAGATTTCAGAGGACGGTCACTCGATTTAATTTATCATTCGTTTATTTAACTTTAGTGCCTTCCATAATACAAACAAATGGAAAATTATTAAGTATTTTAAAAACCTACTTATATACATAAACCTACCGACATGGGGTGGTGGAAATAAAGTGGCCTACAATCATAAAAATATAAATCCGGCACTGCAAAGAGGACCCGATATCTATAGCCGATAACTACAATAACTTCAATAATTATTTAAGTAAATTATTAACACATAATATGATTACATAAATAAATGTGCCATAGAAATTTTAATGTTATCATTCTGCGTTTAAAAATATTTTGCGTTAATTACATCTTAATTCATTAGTGGCATTTACATAATTAATAAACGGTCATCATTCATTTCATACCAGCATGCGTCAATTAACCAATTAATGTTAACAATAATCACATAAATTGGTGAACCAATTGATAGGCAAACGTATTATTTATGGGCCTTAATATTGAAAGCCAGGGGCGTAACTCAGGGATGGTTCCATGCAGCTATCTTAGTGCAACAAGATGCCTCGGGGCCGTTCCGTGTGCGCCGAAGAAAGCCAACGCGTCTTTGGTTGGTATGCCGGTGTAGGGTATACATAGGGTTAGGGATTCGGTCCAATGCTCGATCAGACGATGCTATACTCCCGAGTGTCGACATTGGGCATTAACACTGGTGAAACCAACATAACCCTTCCACTCACCCCCCAGTGGTAGTAGCGATGAAGCGTTTTTTCAATAATATTTATGTTACAAGCACATTATACAGTTAATCAGAGTAATGACTTCAATCTAAGTTTCGCCTCTTATTTCGCCCCTTTTTCTAACAAAATTAATTTTTAAACCTCTAATAAATCTACGTATCCAAAAATTATTTGATTAAAACAGCAATTTATTACAGCAATATATCTCGTCGGGCCATAATTTATCAATTTAACGCGCAAAAAAATGGAATTCCATCTTCGTAATATTGAAATGATAACAAGCATACATCATATAAACGCGAGCCGGGGAAATAAACATTAAATATGAATATGGTGAAATGTCCGCACCTCTATGGAACTCCTGGGAGTTGTGGAACGGGTCGTAATGAAGATCTGTGATGTGCCAAAAGTAGCCTGGAACAAAATTTTCATATAGTTACTATTACGTTATAAGTCGTGATATTGTGGCACCTTTGATAAATGTTTTTATAACGATTTATTGTTTACGCGAATGCTACATATCGATTTTTTTTTTTGTTTTTGTTACGTTTTCTATATTATCATTTTCTCTCGAAGTGACGTTTCTAAGACTTTGCAGCCTTCATAATCACGTGGGGACTGAGGTGTCGGTCGTCCGAAAAGTTAAAATTACAGTATCTACCTTTTACAACTATATAAAATGTTTTTATTTTACAACTGAATGATGTGAAGAGCATCCTTCATCGTAAGCCTATCGAATGCTCTAAGCAGTGACAATAGGTACCATCCAGAATTTAGAAATACATAGTACATCGTACAATGTTACCTTGTTAGTGTCTTATTGCTCAGTAATTTGTTTTTTTTTTTTTATATTTACGCGAATGCTAGATATTGAAATAAATCTCTTTTCGGATGTTATCGCGGTTTTTATATTATAATTTTGCTCCCGACGTTTCGAAGACTTTGCAGCCTTCAAGATGACCCCGTAACAGAAAATCCGAAATAGTTTTATTACAATTGGAATTAATGCCGCAATACGCCGTTCTTACATCCATCTTATATGATAGGGAGCGAACCTATCGCCATATCAGAATTCCAATCTCGAGGATTCAAGTGCGTACGAATACAATCAAAAACAAATAGTAACTTGTAGGAATTGGATTTACATTCGGTATAGTCTAGATTGATCAAACAATGTCCAAATAATACAGATATTGACAATGGAATATTATTTTATGTTTTATTGGCAACGTTATTCCTTTATTAATATACAAAAGAAAACACTAAATGAATACACAGTGAAAAAACAATTTTAATATCGCTCGCTGTAGACTGCCAAATATTTGCAAGCATTAATATGATTATTTGTACGCTTTGTTTGCTATGAAACAATATTACATAGATTTAATAGTGAGTCGTAAACATTGTTTTAATTTAAAAGAATTAAAAAGTTACCTTTTTTAGAAATAGATATATAATTATATTTTTTTTGTATATTTTTCAAGCATATCAGATAGTGGGGCTTGCATATCCTTTTTTGGCACGGCAAAGTGACTTATATTAACTTGATAGTTTTCTTTGTTAACATTTTACCTTTTAATATTGTCAATGCTTCAGTACCATTTAAAACAGAAAATGCAGACAAAAACAGCAACTATATCTTCTCATGATGACATTTTAAAATCCATAAAATGGATATGACGTGAAATAAATAAAAATTTATTAAAAGTACTTCGGAATTTCTAACATCCCATACTACCGTATACTCAGCACACGTTCAGTTAAGCCTATTTTAGTGACGTCACAGGGACGAGACTAATCCCTGTTCAACTGGATCATGGATGCGAGGATCCTTTGAACTCTCAATTACCTCAATTAATTGAAATTAAACAGTTGATACTTCATTTTCGTAGGGTGATATATTATTATAATTTTATTCATTTATATTATATTTCATTTTAGCAGTAAAGTCTCTTTTTTATTGCTTTGAATGAAAACTTTGCCGTTTGCCTGATGGTGAGCGATACGATCGCCCATAAACAATAGAAACACCATCCAACACCTTGAAGTATTGTTTGATATTCCACTGCGCTTGCCATCCTAAGATGTGAGACGTTTAGTCTTAAAAGAGCTAAGTGTATGAGTATTATTAAGACTAATAAGATTAGTTGCTATTGATAGGATATATTTTATATCCGCCCAGATAACGACCACCGTAGCCAAGGTATTAAAACCCGCCCAAGTGTGTTGCGTTCCGGGATTAGCCTGTATATATCCAGTTCCAACAGGCCGGCATAATTGTGTCGACTGCGGAGGGGTAATCATCTCTCGTCAGTCGACATTCTATAGAACCCCACTCACCACAAGGTGTAGTGGGGCCACTTGCCTCGCACGTATAAAACAAAAAGAACAACATACCAATTTTAGCATCAGTGAGGTTAAGCCACAGCAGGCTTGTGATGTAGACGATGAAGCTGCTCGGATTCATAGTACAGTGTTACATGGTGCGCCCGCGTGTAGTCCAACTCCAGCGACCCACGATCGCATCTCGACTCACATTGCCTGTTAACAAAACAAAAATCTCAGTTTTCTGTTAAAGGCATCGATATATGTACTAGATCTGGCGTTCTGTACACTCATTGTGTTCGACTCAACTGTACTGCAATCTGTACATCTGACTTTTGTATGTTTTCAACGTTGACAACGTGTGGTGATGTAAATCAAAAATATTTGTGACATTATTTGTTTTTCAACTAGATTATAATAGAGACGTTTTGGTTGACTAATCTAAACTAAAATTGTTAGTTTAGATTTTGAACAAATAGTTATGAACATAATGTGGACGTTCGTGTCTTTAAAATATATGTCAATTGTTAAAGGTAACCGTACTAATATAAATGCACAAGTAATGAATGTTTAGATGAAAGAAATGCTTTTTAAAAGACATTGGATGATGACGGATGCGGGCCGATTCCAATAAGTCGATCTGGAAATCTTTGCCCATGTTCAACCGTGGACCTGCGGCTGATGATGTTGATAATGACATGCTTTTAGCGTTCATTTCCAACATCTAAACATTTTCTGAATGACTTTGGATTCAATTCGGTGTACACGTAGACCAATTTACAACAAAAAAGTAATAGATTTTTTTAAGTGAGACAGTATTTAGTAGGACTTTAATTAAAAGAAAAATATTTACGCGGATGGAGCCGCGAGCAAAAACTAGAGAATAAATGAAGAACTAGACATACTAAGAAATATGAGTGGAATAATCCAAAATCTATCAATACTTCCTCAGCAGCAATTCAATCAATTTAGATCTCTATTTAGATAATTTTAAAGTACTGATTACAGATACTCATGATGCCTCGCCTTAAGCCTTATTCCTCAACCATACACCGTGAATTGACGAGCAATATCGCTCACAAGTGTTTGTTAGAATTCTAAGGCGTTCGATGGTAAGACTAGATCCTAAGGCTTATCAAGTCTACAAAACCGAACGGGTAGATATCTGCATTTGTGTACGATAAAATCTTCATTGAGGTTAGTTTACGTTCATAGTACGTAACATATCTATAAATTTAAACGATAACTGTATCAATAACGATATAGACAGTATAAGTAGGTATTTTTTAAGTCAAGAAAATTCAGGATATAATGATGTTAAAGTTTGTAAAAACATCGTAAAAATCTTCCAAACACTCATGCCCATTTATTTCCCCTCCCTTTAATTTCCGATTTCCTTGTTTTACCTCTTTATTATCCCAATAAGCGTGACCAACGGAAATTAATTTTTATGCAAGAAAGGAATGTCTATCCCAGGAAATAAATATATTGAAACATTCCATAAATTCTGTGTACGATGGATCTATTAATAATATAAATTGCATTAAACAAAGCCCAGGAGTTGTCTATGAATAAAATATCTCCTTTTTATCCGATTGCAATTGAGCTGTCTTGGCTGTATCTCTTCATTCCTTTGAAGTCCGTATATCATTAAGTGTAAGTATTTTAATAAATTAATATTATTAAATTCTTTTGGACGTGAGTAACGTCATAGAATCAATATGGTGGACTTTATACATTGAAGTATATGCTAAAGTATGGGTAATTGTTTTATGTTTTTAATATTGTAGTTTTTTTTATTATTTAGTGTATCAAATGTGAAAGAATACGAGCGAATGTGAATGGTACGGTTGCAATGGGGCACCCGAGAAGAACGTACACTGATCAATAAATGATCTCCGAAAACGGCCGGAATTGTGAAAATGTATAGGATGTATAATGTGTAAGAAGCAAAGAGTGTCAAGATCGTATATGGCGCTTAATGGTCTCTGCCTACCCCAATGGGATAGGGACATGGGTGTGTATGTATGTATCAAATATTTATTAGTATAATAATATAATCAATTAATTGAAAATCTGGTCTGTTTCCTTATAACTTTTGATGCCACGAAAGATAAAAAATATTCTCATAACGTTCATATTCTACAAATTATATTCATCTAGTGTATACTTTACAATATGCGTCATTCAGAATTTTAATAATTATTTCGATTCCAATATACGGCATATTTGTTTCATTTCAATTATTCTTTAGATTGTATGTAATTCGAATACGTACAGTTTTATCCGATTACAGAGGCACAACACTATCATACCTCACCATCGTTTTTGTATTAAAGCAATCGGTAAAAGGTTTTTAAATCATACCGAGTACTTTGAGCGATGCGTTATTCATTCATTACTCGAGTCGATGGATTCGCTTACAGCAGCGCTTTGTTTTTTCATGTTATTGAAGTTCGTTCGCCTTACTTAAGGCATGCACCAAATATTTATTTGAATGAATCCCTCCTGCCCCCTCTGGCCACGGCGGTCAATTTCAGCGGAGATCAACGAGGTACACAGATATTGTAGTGCACAAGCGTGTGCGCAGTACACAATTGTACTCTCTGTTCCTTTACATCATTGTCCGGTGAGACGACAATCCGACATTACCGGAGAGAGATCAGACGCAAGACCAACCGCTTTACGTCCTTTTCGAGGCACAGAGGTATTAAACCACCAACTTCTTTATTCCGGACTGCTATTTACTATCCTATTACATTGCTAAAATAACGCGATTACTCCCAAATATCTTGTTGTAAGAATTGGCAATCGATTTAGAAAGTTTGAACAATTATAATGTTAAAATATTAACAAGAAACAAGAGGATCTCTTCGATCTCGCACGTCACTTAGTGTGTACTGTGTAGGCTTGTTAAGGGAGTACAAGTGAACATGCACACGTGAGAGACGAATCATCTTAATGTTAGTTATCTTGGAGACCATATATTTGTCAGGTAACGAGGAATTATCACCAGTTAGGTAAACCTTTATCTGGATACCGATTCGCTTGCCATCAGGTGTAGTACCAATCACTTTGCTATGGTTTTTTTATACGCACACGACTAAGTGACTCCAGTGCACCTGATGATAGTGAAGTGGGGTCCAATGGAATGTCGACTGAGTATAAATGATTACCCTTTGACAGTGGACACAATTATGCCGGCCTGTTGGAACCTGATATACACAGGCTGATCCCGGAACGCAACACACTTACGTGAACCACTATGGCAGGTGTAAAGACTAACGATTATGAACATTTTTAACTAATAGGAACCTACATTACTCTTGAGTGCTATAGACTACTTTTTATCCCTGGAAAATATTTATCCCGGAAAAAAATTTTCACGCGGGAGCCGCAACAATGTTATTTGTTAAGAGTTCACTTCACCAACGCAATTTCGAATTCCAATGATAAAAATACCAATGAAAATATTACGAAAGGTCAACACTATTTTCTCTCTAAACACAAACTAAACAACATCAAAGACCCAAAGAGAACGGATATTATTTCTGTATCTTAAAACGTTTAAATAAAAACTGAACTATATTTTTAAAGCTGCGGTAAGAGTCAACAACTGGGGCCAACGCTTGTTTAAACAGGGTACCGTGGGAAATAGCATTCCGAGTGGTGTTTCAACTCATGGTTCTGTATATTTTAAGGCTTATTAACAAACGCAGTGTTTCTGTTCACGTCGGAGAACTATTCATTCTGGTTATTTTTGATGTATTACAATTCATAAAACCTCTTTAAATAGTAACCGGTAGTGAATATCAATATTGAAGAAAAGATTATTGGTAACTTTTGCTTCGTATCGCGAAATAATACTGAATACAGTTCATACTTATTATAGGTACATTGGCCAGCTATTGAACTTATAGAAAATAATTACATTTATAAGTGATATTGTTTTTTTACTCAGTATCAGTTTGGAACATGGAATTTGTACTTTAAATGCCTACGGACTTCTCTGCTGTCATATTTTTCGACGGAACGCACGCGACGAAAAGTGAATGCACTCTCCCCTGTCTGCCACTTCGAAAATATATATACGTGATATTTACGTAACGTTTTTGTTTTTTTTTTATAAAATCTAATCGAAATCGTCCCGCAAACTTGTTACTGCATAAAAGGCGACAACACTTCTAATTCATGGGTCTTTTCTTACATACAAGCGTATTTTATCCATAAATATTATCAATGTATAGATCTATCATCTTATAGGATATAAATATTGTAATAAGATCCAGTTAAATAATTATCACGAAAATTTTATCCGCCAGTTAACCTACAAACAGCTGTTAATGTTCTATGTACTCTTATACTTTTTATTTGGGAACTCGACTTTTACATTTGATCCCTTCGACGTTTGGTGTTTACCTAGACATCGCAAAATAGACCCTAAGCATACTATTTTAAGACTGTTACGCCTGTACTTCTAAGAGCAATTGACGTGGTGCCAGTGGAATAGGTTTAACGACAAGTCTAAAAAACTACCCTTACTTTCTAAACATAATCTCTTACCCTAAAAAAGCCAATTAACAAACATACAAGAAAAGGTCCAACGGAACCCTAAGCCTTGTTCAAATACAAAGTAATCTGTCCAGTGTAAACACCGCACTACTTTGCCTAAGGGCACACCTCTAGCTGGCAGGTTTTGTTTTGACACACCTTAGCTTCTAGAAGAAAAGGCCTGTGGTCAACAGTGGGACAGTATATAGGGCTATTATTAGTATTATTATGTTATATTACGTTTTTTCCCATCGTATCATAGGGAGAGCCCTGACACGATGGAAAGACGAGATCAAAAAGATTGCCAGCTTAAATTGGGTGCAAATAGCACAAGACCGAGAAAAATGGCCATCATTGAAGGAGGTCTTTATCCAATAAGTTCCTTGCATAAAAAATACCTAACAAAACTAACAATTAATTTAAGTTTAACTAAATAACACACTTATTAGTAATAAGATAGTCCTGTAATAATGCAAGGAATAAAATCACCCCCGAGGAAGACCACAAATGCGTTTGAAAGACGATGTGAAGAAAGTCACCGGATCGAACTGGGTCAAAAGAGCTCCATGCCGCAGTAAATAAAAAGTGGTAAAGGAGGCCTACACCGAGAAGGTTGAAAACAACGAAGAAGAATGCAAGGAATAATAAGGCTTTTTATTTTTTATTTTATTGTTATTTATATTACGTATTACCTTGGAACATGCAAACATTCAAAGCCCTTAAACGAACAAAACCGTTGCTTGCTCTGTGGTCTTATCCCATAAATATTCTCTATCAACAGCATCATCAACCCGTCCGATAGCCAAACTTAACCCTAGCGGACTAAACAAAACATAACCCTCAACCGCTACTCCGACGGACGTGACGGACAAATGGGCACTCGAGTTACTCACGACCGTGGCGCGAGCGAAGGGTTGAAGCGATATTTTATATACGTTTAAGGGTTATGTTGTGAGGAACTTCGATAAATAGTATGAAATTCGTTTATGTCTAGAGAAATTACGTGAACTAATTTATTTATTTGGACAGCCAACAAAACATACCTAGTTTAAGTTACATTTCAGTAATTGCTGCAGTGCTGTTTTAATTACAGGCTGTCACAGCATGAACATGTTATTACATAATAATAAACAATTGGCTGCACCATAAGTGCAGTATATTCTCAATATAAAACTAGATTTAGGTTTCTACAAGTGAGTTCAATATTTTCTTTTTGAAGATAGGAAGCGAGTCATTAAATGGTTTTATAAAAAGATTTTTAGAGTATCATCCATGATTATTTTGGAAGCGAAGTTTTTTTTTCTTTTTCTTTCAATTGTTTCGAATTGGTATATTTGTATATTTGGGTAATGGGTGTGAAATTAGTGTCTCACACGGGTTAGGGGGGAGGGGGTTTTGTGAGGTTCCGCTATTTGATACGTAAGAAGTGTAGGTTTATGGTTATTGGACTTGGATGACTTATAGGCATTGCTATTGTGCATTAGTGGCGGATATCGCTTACCGTCAAACCATTGACTCGTTTATCTAATCAGGCAAGAAAAATATTTTTTTTATGCTGCCACAGCAAAATGACCCTTATGCACCTGATGTTAAGTGGAGTAAGGTTCAGATATGTCGACTAACGAGAGATAAGTATCGTCAGTTGACATAATTATGCCGGCCTATTTGAAATCCAGTACGTTTGAAACTACCCACTTGTTTGTTAGAAAGTAACAGACCTCAGTTAATTTGATATGGTTGTAACGGTCTTGTCAAGGGATATGATGTCATTTGCGCTAAATTCTGCCTGCAGGTCCAGGGTAAGAATGTCAATACAATAAAGTAATATTAACACTAAAGGCCATTTTAGTATCAAATATAAAAAGGTTTAGGTTAAATCAAGCGGAAATTACGCGTCGGTATTTGGCGAACTGAATTTCCGGCTCATACGACGAACCAATCAGAACTGGTTATTGAAATTGTATAATATATAACCATCTATACATATAGATATAGGTGTATATGTACACATTGAATAATAAAAAGAAAAGGGTGAATATAAGAGTAATGGAAACACTAACGATTTTTATAAAATTTTCATCTGTTTTTTTGTTATCGAACATCTCCGAAACTACTGTACAAATTATGTAGTTTTTAAAGTTGGATACAGTTTAATTCGGAGCAGATATAGGTTTTGTTTTATCAAAATCGGATATGGCAAAAAGTTATCGTCTCTAAGATATTTACAATTTATTTTAAGACTTAGGTGGAATACTACGGGACGGAATTGCGGGAAGAAAGCTTCATGAAAAGTGCGTGAAATCTTATCTAATCTTTTTAAACTTGGTTATTATAGTAAGGCGTCAAAATATGATAAACTATTATACTCGTAATTATGTTTATAACTGATTATTCGTGTCTATAAGGTATTTATTCCGGTTATTATCAAATTAATATGTACGAAAAATATTATAAGGGCGAGAAAAACATTTTTTTACCTACAGTTTTTTACCTACTTATTATTATTATTATTATTATTATTATTATAGCATATAAAGTTAAATACAATAACTCCAAGGACAAATTCACCGATTATAAAGTTAGTTTCGTATCGATTTTCGGCATGACCACTCGATACTAGTTCTAAACTACGAGCTTACAGTTTATACTTTAGGCCCATATAGAGTCCCATTCAGCGAGATTGACGCGTTGACCGTCCTACAAACATTTGTGTTTGAGTGTAAATGAGGTTTTTTCGGGCCTTGTTTTGCTTCATTATTTAACATGGTAATTCTCGTGTTGAGTACTTAGGCTATCGAGGAAGAACGAACCATATACTTATAGTCACTAACGAAAAATTATTTCACTTTAAATATGACGTCGTTAGGTTTTGTCACTTCTTATTATGTTTTATGCTTTTTTAATTTTAAGTTTCTACTTATATATCTTAATAATATTAATACTGGACTGCCTCGGTGGCGTAGTTGTATTGCACGTCCGGTACAATAGTGCTCTGAGGTCCTGGGTTCGAATCCCGGGTCGGGCAAAGTGATATTTGGGTTTTTCTGCTCAGTATCAGCCCGGAGTCTGGAATTTGTGCCCGATATGGCGATAGGCTCGCCCCCTATCACATCATGGGACGGAACATACTTGGCGAAAAGTGGGTGCCCTAGTTGCGCTTCTGCATACCCCTTCGGGGATAAAATGCGTGATGTTATGTTATGTAATATTAATAACAAATATTATTTTTTATGCCGCTGTACCAATATATAAATTTTCACGCTGTGGTCTACTATAATTGAAGATACACGTCACATTGTAAATTATAAAAATGCTACGACATTGTTTTTATTATATGTCTTCGTTGTAGGTCCTTAAATAAATAAATATAATTTTCTTTCAGTGTATAAGTGCCTGCAAAGCTCTATTTACTGAATACGATTGATTAATATAACTACCTTCTTATTATGTTTTATATTTTAATTAAATATGTTGTAAGTAAAGAACCGGAAGACGCAGCGTAGGCAAGCCCCCCACGAGATGGACCGACGATCTGGTGAGGGTTGCCGGAGTCCGATGGATGAGGGCGGACCAGAACCGGTTCCTATGGCTCAATGGGGGAGGCCTATCTCCAGCAGTGGAGGATCCCGGCAGAAATGATGATGTAAGTGGTAAATGCTATGTTCACCTAATAGTAACATATAGCAGATGCTGTACCTTATTATTTTATTGTATTGAATGATGATAAGTAGTGCTATTGGTGTACCTTATTACAAATAAATAAACTACTAGGTATAAAATCCAAAACTACTAATTATTTTCATGCAGATTTTTCATGTTGGATATAACTGGAAGATTTTATACTTTGTTTCATTAAAGTATTATAAGTATCATATAAATTATTTGCGCGTACGAAGTCGCATTCACCGGTAGTATTACTGCTATGAAAGTTAACTGCGGCTGAGTCCTTTGGTGAAAGAAAATAAATTAATTCAAAATACATTCAACAGAGGATTTTAATGAATCGTTAATATTAAAATAAATAAATTAAATAGACGATAAATATATCCAGTTATCAAAATGTTTGCAAAACAAGTTTATTACATTATAACATAAAATTACTTTTGATGTTTATGCCTTTTATCTTTTTCTTTGATGTACAAAATGAGATTTGCGTAATTTAACGTCGTTTACTTCTTAAAGTGATCTAGAAAAACGTTACAGATCTCGTAAATAATTTTATTTATTAACCTTATCAGTGTTTTTGACAGTTATTTTGTTCAATAACGTTTAAATGACATATATGATCGCGTTTGAGAAGTCAACGCAATGGGCGATTAGTTTTTTTATACACAGCATTCCGCAACGCAACACTTACGTGGGCCACTATGGCCGGTTTTAACACCTTGTGTACAGTCGGATTGCGGATATAAAATATATCCAATCACTAGCAAAAGTTATGATTTGCAGCCCTTTTTTCTTGTGAGGGTAACGCAATATATATTTCAAGTACGTCGCAGTTTAGTTTGTAATCTTTCAATGTCGTCTTGTTCGACAGTAACTCTCTCCGTGGGTTCGAATCTCGGGTGAATCATGAATCGTGATGGAAAATGGAAAAAGCTTGTCTTGCGTAGGTTATTCTTGGGGAAATCTTTAAATCAACAAAAAAACCACAAACTGATTCAATTGCACTAGCCCTTGGTTTAACTACAATTCCAATTTAACAAATAAAAGTGCCTATACCAAAACTCTTAAGATACATTAATAAATAAAATATTTTAAACAAAAAATTAAACCGCCTTTAAAAAACCACTAAAACCAAAAAAATAATAATTTAACATTACCTTTATACTGATAACCAATTTTAGAGTCGGTGCCTAATAAAAATAAAAACTTTTTCAAATACCGACATTACGAATAAACAAAAATGAATTGACACCCTTTGTGAAATTGACAATTGAGCCTTTGTAAAACTCTAACTCTGTTAGAAAACAATAGGAAAAGCAAAAGGTTTTTTATTATGTAAACATGACTCAAGCCCCATTGTGAGGTCAAGGTTCCGTATTATGAAATTCCGGAGTTATTTCCGCATTGCGTGTTTTTGAGTCTATTTGGGAGTCAGCATAAGTCAATCGTAAAAATTCAACTCATGCTATTTACTTCAAAATCTTTAATCAATCTTATAAACAATATCGATTATGGAATCTGTAGGAATTTACGATCGTTAACTTACGTTCAAACTACTTTTGGTCTCCCCTCCTGCTGAACATTAAGCCAGATAAAGAATTACTGACTAGTAAAGCCTTTTAAAAAGGATTTGGTAGCACTATACTTAATAAACGAGATCTTGGAGGAGGCGAGCTATGTATCAAATAACAACCTCGTCCCTTCAATCATCAAATTTGTGAAATATTGTTTAACATAAGATTTTTCTATCTGTGAAACATAATATCGACGGTTGCAAGGCTAATTAATTTAAGCGTTATTTTTTACGGTACTTAGTGTATACATGTTTAAAATCAGCACTTTCAATTATGTTTTTTTAACCTAGCTAAAATTTTTCGAAAATGATATGTCGCTTAAGTCAATCAGCTTTTCCACCGTCGATATATTGATATATTGACGGTTGAAAAGGATGATAATATAATAAATGCATGAAAAAATTAGAATAGACAACCAAATTTAACGATTTTTTTTGATAAAGTGTTTTAACCGAAGGAAGTGTTTTCATCGATGGTATGCTAATGAACACTCTATCTAGACGACATTATGATTTACAATTGCAGTGGGGTCACTGTACGGTGTCCGTATAAAAAGAAATGCCATGAACAGCTGGAAAGAATTAATCAGAAATCTGTAATCACAGCGGCTATCAAGCTGATGATCACAATGATGATGATATATATGTACCTATATTATATTATTATAACATGTACGCAGACAATGACAACGTACAAGCGCCTTCTTTGTTATTAAACTCTGGCCTTTATAAACGGTTTACTTTCAATTAAGACCCATTGTGATGTAAACTTCAATTGTTTTAAATGTTTTATGCAAATTGGATAACAAAGAATGTTGAATAACACCGTAGTTGATAATGGAACTTGTTTGAAGTGGCTATTTGTATACTTTTGAGTGTAATAAGGCGACGCGCAGACGTGAAATGTTATAGTATACATAAAATGGTTAAAAGCTATTGATATACTTATTGATGAAACTATAAACTAAGTAATAAATTATTTAGAATTTTGTTGAGGAATTATAATTGTGTGAGATTACTATTAGAATAGGTTTAGTTAAGAATGGTACGGACTGTTGAAACAAAGATCTGTAGATTCAAAACTTAAGGCAGATATGTATCTCTGACTTTTTGAAGCTACTTCACTGGTGGTAAGTCTCTCATATTATGTGAGTGTCCGCCTGGGTAGGTACCATCGCAATGTCTATTTCTGCCACCAAGCAGTAGTGTATAGTCACTGTTGTGTTGCGGTTTGAAGGACATTGTAGCCAATGTAACTACTGGACATAATAAAACAACATCTCATGTCTCAGGATGGCGAGCGCAGTGGAATATAATATAATAATTTGTAATTAAAGGTGTTGGAATGTTTATGGGCCGTCGTATTGCTTATCATCAGGCGAACGAAAAGCTCGCCTCGTTATTGAAAGCTATAAAAAAAAAGTTACTTGTATATCATTTGTTAATTATCGATCGCTTTAAAGGCGAAGCAAAACATAGAGAAGGAACCTACATACTTAAGAACTATTTGTGAAGTAGATAAATCCGCACTAGGCCAGTATGGTGGACTAATGTCACTACCAATACAGGGCCAGCCTTGTATTGGTGGTATAATGATACCAGTATCATTATATAAAATTACTGTTTGATGTGATTAAAAGCTTAAATTCCTGCCAAATTTCTAAGGACATTTTATATTATATTTAATTCTATAAGCAAGATAAAATGATATTAAATATAAAAAAAATGTGTAGTTACTAAGCTGATATAAATTTCAATGAAAGCTGTAAACCATTTAGAATATTTGAAGACAAAATGTTCGGGTATTAGTAACACAAATAACAACGCGTGTTTAATGTTAAACTGTATATTATTACGTTATAATTTTCTGTGAAACTGTTATATTTATTTATTTATTTATTACATCTTACGGGAACCAACAGATAATAGCTTTATAACTATAGATTAACAATTGAGACTTCAATAATAGGTTCCCACGACTAAAACTACGTATTAAATATATTTAGATGTGAGTAGTTTAATTTATATAAGTATTTAGAGGTATATTAAATATTTTGTTTGTTATTCATATACATCTGTATACATGGAATGAATCTCTATTTCCCTTGGTCATCGCATCACGCCGATGGAACAATATCGCTAATTATTTTACTGGTGTTTTAATTATTATCTTTTGAAAGAGTAGGTTCTTATGAAAAGAAAATTTAAAGGAAGTTAAGCGGAACATTAGTAAATTTAACGACAATATAAATTTTACATAACTGTCAGTAGTTTCACGTAACTGTCAGTTATTTGAAAGAATTCTCAGCGATTGACAAATTAAAAACACAAAATTAACACAGATAGATCGGTTGATTAATTGTAATAATTCGAATACAATATTCATAGTTAAGACAGGATAACGTTTGACGGGTCCGTAGTTTTTAAATAAATTAAATATATGTCCAAATATAAGGTGTTTTAAATTAATGTATAAGGTGTGTTTTGCTATTCCTCAAACTGTGTGGCACCATCGAGTTTTATTGATAAATAAAGTATTATTTCATTGCGATTTTTTTACGTTTGTGGCCAGCTAAGAAGGTAGACTATTGCACTGTTACACCATTATATTCGCAAGGATTTCTTATAAATTTGGAAAGCATTTCTATACTTTATCCACGAAGGTGCAGGCAGGGACTTACCTAGTGCACCTACTTTTGGAGGATGTGTGTTCCGTCCCATTATGTGATAGGGAGCGAGTCCTTAGCTATATCACACACAAATACCAGACTCCGAGTTGATGCTGAGGAAAAACCCTATAAAACTTTTGTACAACCTAGGATTCGAACCTGAAACCTCAGAGCGGTAGTTGTACCACGCACACAATACAACTACTCCACCGAAGCAATCATATCTTCTTGTTAATTTAACAAAGGCCTGTTCATTTCAACATTACATTCTGAAATATTAACATTTAAAAAAAGAATACATTACCCATTTTTCAAAACATAGTATGAATATTTTTAAATAAATTAAACTATGAAAAGCCCATCGCGAACAAAGCTTTAAATTACTAGTCAAAGACTTAAAACTCAATTAAACGCTACATAAATTGAAAAGGCAATAAATTGTATGAACAAGCTTGAAATTAGGAGTATTCTGACATCGTTTGAGACTGCTGGAGACTGCGAAGATCTCTTGCAAATACTATTTGATAAAGTTACAAGATTGCGATCAACGCGGGAGTTTGAATTTGCTTTAAATTTAAATGGACATGCAAATACTATTCAATTACACAGAAATACTCTTTTCTTGGGATAAAAATAATTAGTAGTCAAAATCATAAATTACATTAAGTTTATCCGCTCAGTATCAACTTGGAGTCTGGAGTTTTTGCCCAATAAGTGCAATAACCTCGGCTCTCATTCACGTCATGACAAGGAACACAATGGCGAAAAGTGGGTGCTGGGATTGCACTTCTTCCTAATACTTCGGTTATGAAGTCATGTTATGTTTTCATTCAAAGTCAGTGTAGGACGTAGGTTTTTGTTATTTAAATTATCATAAGAATTATAGCAGTAGCTATTAAGATTAGTTTGACCAAACAAGAAAACTTTAGTTTTTGCTGGTGTTAGGATATATTTTATATCAGCCTGGATATCAATTACCATACCAAGTGCTAAAACCCGCCATATTGGCATACGTAAGTGTGTCGCGTTCCGCGATCAGCCTGTATCTATCCAGTTCCAACAGGCCGGCGTAATTGTGTCGAATTCCGAATGGTTATCATCTTTCCTCAGTCGACATTCTGTTAGACCCCATTAGGTGCAGTTGGGTTATTTTTCCGTGTACGTATTAAAATGTTAGTGTCTTTCTATTAGTTGAATAATTTTTAGAATCATTGCAGTAGTTAGAGACTAGTCCGACCAAACTTTAGCTTCATTGTTTCGGTAATTAGAGAAATAAGGTGAGACCGCACTAATCGGCCATTTCGCTGCAGTGCAGTGTATGTAGTCTTTTAAAGTAATAATTAATATGTTTATTTTAAAGATAGGTCTCTGTGGCACAGCGGGTAATCGTGTGGTACCGGAGACGATATCTACACTTAAACCCATAAAAATCATTTATGTTAAACATTACGGTATTGGAAGTGTCTCCTTATTATTATCAGATATAAGATTAATAGTTTACAATCAGGTCTGTGCCTATTGTATGAAAAAACAATCTATTCATAAATAAGAAATATGTGTATGTATGTTACCTATGACTAAGCGATTATATTGTAATTTTAGGTTAGTGATTTTCAGATTGACCAGCGAGTGATCTTGTAAAGTTTAGATTGGAATAGAACTCGTAGGTTATAGATTATAATGAGTCCTACTCGGGAAAAGGGTCGCTAATAAGTAATAAAAATAATGATTTCTGATTTTGAAATGAATCTATTTTGCGGATTTTATAGCAGTCATTATATTATAATTTTCTCCTAACGTTTCAAAGCAGTCTTCGTGGTCCAGCCAGTCCACCTCGTGACCACGAAGGATGGAACCACGATAAAATGCGAAAAATAGTTTTATTTCAAAGTAATAAAAATGTTTACCTATAGGAATACTTATATTGTATACGTTTATTTAAAACCTAATAAGTCTAGCCTCTCCACTTCCAGGTCAGACTCCATTAAAAGTTTCAAGTGTATTTTCCCGTTTCTTTGATTTTCTAATATTCTTTACATCGATCGTTACCTTCGCCGACATATCACGCGAACGTTCGGCGTATTTAGAAATCATTTACTACGCTGCTGTGGTTAATAGAATATGTATGGGTTTTTTAGAAGGAAGGGAACTTGGTAAGTGATTATCGTGAATAACCACGCAGTTAGAAGTACCTAGAAGGGGAGATCCGTGTCCAGTATTGGTACCCTATTATAATTCAGGAGCTTAATAGTACGTCCGTCATGTTATGTTTTACTGGTAGTAGGTCTCTCGTATGTGAGAATTCGCCTGGAAAGGTACCACCGTAATGTCTATTTCTGCCGCCAAGCAGCAGTGTGTAGTCACTGTTATGCTCCGGTTTGAAGGACATTGAAGCCAATGTAACGGCTGAACATACTGAGACTTAACATGTCATGTCTCAGGATAGCGAGCGCGTTGGAATTCAAGGTAAAAAAGGTGTCGGATGGTGTTTCTATTGTTTATGGACGGTCGTATCGCTTACCATCAAGCGAATGGTAAGCTTGTCTCGTCATTCAAAGAAATAAAAAAAAAATGTTACTGAATACACGATTCCATTCGGCCCACTTTCGACCATCACTTAAAATCTATTTGACTTACACACTTCAAATTTGATATGGATATAATTGTTTTTATCTTGTCCATACGCTCATACGCGTTGGATAGACCTAATTAAATCTATGACGCTCTCCTTTGCCAACATCCTGACTCCGGTCGATTGAGTAATTTTTAAGATGGAAGAACCCATTACAATTATTATTTGGCTCGACCCGGGATTCGACCTCAGGACGACAACGCGGTAGTCGTACACGTATCATATACGCATTACAATAATATCATCGACGCAGTCAAGATTAAATACTCAAGTCGCATTCAAATTAAAAGGAATAAACAATCTTAATAAAAGAAAAACATCAACACTGGTTACGTCGTTTACAACGTATTTTTAAAGAAACAATTGCAACTTAGTTTCATTGTATGCAATTTCTAATTCATTAAGAGTTCAACAAAAGCTTGTTGCGCCTTTGTTTCATTGTTCCGGTGTGTACCTTTCCAGACATTTTAAACTAGTTATCGAAGTAACGTATTGAAAATTACCGGTGAAACGTTTTGTTCAATTGTATTAGTTGGGGTAATTTTCTTTGTGATTTTGAAGAACAAAAACAATTGACGTAATGTTTAAACAATTTCCTCGGAGACGCAAATAGCAAACAAACAAAACAGCAACTAATGTACCCTCTTTTCACTGTGAGTATTCCGTCCCAAGATGTGATAAGCCTACTGCCGTATGGGGCGCAACTTCCAGACTTCGGACTGATACTGAACATAAAAAACAATATCGAATCAACTAAATAGTAAAACCTTGGTTGCATAATTTTGCCCGACCCGGGACTCAAACCAGAGATCTCGGAGCGGGTCTAACCGCGCACGCAATAAAGATACGCCACCGAGACATTCGAATTTATCGACAGAGGTTTATCAAAAATTTTGAGTTCATGTACATGGAAACACCTGCGCTATGTCGATGGCATTTTATGGCACTGCGCTTATCACAGTTTGATCAATCAGTAGGAATCCTAGCTTAAGTCTTACAGTCCATAAAGTGCTATAAATTTAAAACAAAACAGCTCTTTGATAAAAAATAAAAATATGGGTAAAATAATGTAGAAAAAAACCTACGCTATAATTTATATTATAACACTTTATAAAACTGTGTTTAAATAAAGTTATTTTAAATTTAATTGCAATTAGTATATTTCTACCTACTTAAAGTTAATTTTAAGTCGTATATTTGTCCAACTACCCACAGTGCGATAATTACATAAAGTTTTTCGCGTTTACACACTACAATAATCTTCCCCACATAAAGGGACAAACTTATAACACTGATGTAGAATAAACATCAGCTTTATTGCGCGAGTCCACTGTCCCAGGTGCGTTTGTGTCCGCTTGATTTATAATTTAAGCCTACCCAACAAATGGTGCGAGGTATAAGCGACAGCGGATAGTATTTTTTATTATGCCGTTCTGATTTAGCTGAACATTATAGTCGGGATATAAATAGCTGATTGTACTCTATTTTTGAAATTGATTGACCGGCTCTGTTGAGCATGGTGACGTTTAGAATTCTAAGTAAATTAATTAGGTTTATTCCTCCCATTCACGTCCCATCAGCTGCCTCTAATTAGAGAAAATACTTACATATTGCAGCAAGCAAGAATTTTAACACAATTTACGATAAAATTGACATAGATCCCTTCAATCCAAGCATTACTGCGGTGTGACGGTTGCTAAGCCTTCCTTTCTTTACGAAGTAGGTCGACGGAATGGCGACATACACAATTATTAACAATTTACTTAGAATGTAATTTAAACCTCTAAATAGTATCTGTTACGTTATAGTGAAAACCCGTAAATGGCCTCATATTTAGTTTATTTTGTAATTTATTAAAATATATGTTAACTACTGGTTTTCTAATAAATAAATAATGATCTTCGATACGCGTCTCGTATTAGTCGTTATAGTTATAATGGTTTGTATTACTCGATGTATTTCAACTGATTCAAAATATAAGTCGATTATATGAGCAGTTACCATTGACTGAGCATTACTGATGACAATATTGAGCGTGTCTGACATCTTATTACCAGAAATTATTCTTATATTGCGTACAAATAATATTAATGTTTTTTATAATTGTAAAAACATGAATGACCTTCGTAATAAATAAAAGATAATATTTGATATAATTATTTAATCACTATATTATTACTAATAATATAGTAATTGAATAATTAAACGCGTAGTTATTATTATTAAAAATAACAACGCTTTCTTACTTATTCTTATGAACTTTCTTCAAAAGTTTTACCACCAGTCGCTCGTACTTTAAACCAAGCGCTATAAGAAGATACTCCCAAGAGTACTTTTGGAATAATCGTAAAAATGTGAAGTCCCAAAGAAGGACAGTTAATGGGAAGAAGTGTTGTATATACTTTGACTTCTTGCAATATTTAAGGCATTCTCAAAACTTCTGAAGTCAGCCGCTAGAGGCTACATTATCATTGCGTTAAAAATTGTTATTTTCTTCTATACTTCCGGTTTATTCGTTTTTCTTTTACAGCGTTTCCTTTGAGCCGAACATAGTCCATTTCGTTTATAATAAATGAGAAAATTAGCTAACAATGTTAGCTTAGAAAAATTATGTTTATATTTTAATGAGATTATGCCTTTGCTGAAAGTTATCCAATAAAGTATCCGTTATATATTTTTATTGACATAAAATCAGGGGTCTTACTTTGTGTTTTTTTTTTATTGAGGTACAGCCGTGACTCCACTGCACATGATGGTAAGCGGAATGGGGTCGAGTAACGAGAGATGATTACCCCTCGGCAGTCGACAATTATGTAGAATGATGCGAAAGATGAGTAACAATCAGTTTTAGCTCAATGTGGTAGAAGAATTTTACACATATTAATTCTTATTTATTCTTAACGATTAGGTATATTACCATGTGAAAATAGAAAAACAAAGATTCACAATACGTTGTTACAATAGTAAAAGAATCTAATATTTCTAGATTGACATAATCAATTAACCCTGGCTCTCAAACTAGACAAGCCCGTATCTTGAGAGTCAGTGTTTAGCTCTTCAGTACATCAAGTTTGGGTATGATTAGTATAAGAGCTTCCAAATAAAACTTTATTTTATTATTATAATTTCACGTAGCTACATAAATATTTCGATGTAAATTAGCGAAAGTAAACTATTGAAATCAATAACAGTAAATCAATTTCATGAATGCTTAAGAAGGTAAATAAAGGCAAAAGTTAATCAACTATAATAAACCAGAATTATTCATAAAGTCTTTAATTGGTCTTTGATGAACTTTATGTTAAATGGAATCGATTTTGATTTGTACAGGAGAATTAACAGTGAACTTGGAAGCTAAGGCAGGGATGGCGAACCAATGGCACGCCTGCCAGTGGTTGCACGAGTCAAAATAATTCACGCACAAAAGTACTATGCCAAACATTGTATATATATCTTTTTTTCTTCACTTCGCTTAACATCAGGTGCAGTGAAGCCACTTTGTTGAACCCCGATAAAAAAAAAACAACATATTTGGGTCATAGAAAAAATCGCTAAAAAGGTGCACTCAGATAGATAAAAGCGGTCTCGGATGTCACGATTCAGGCCATATTTTTTTTTATAAATAATGACACATTAACCTTTAAAGGTTCGGCATCCCTGGCCTAAGACAATAGCACAGAATTATGAAAGATCGACGTTTATAATCATCATCATCAGCCGCAGAATGTCCACTGATGAACAAAATAATAAAATTATAATAATTTTCGGTAATTTTATTTCTTTTTGTATATCTTAAGCTATTATGTAAGTCGAAAGAAAGCGTAAAGTGGAGACAGATGTAGAGTTAAAGATATATTTTATTCAATCTTGAGAAAATGTCTGACTTAAAACTTAAATATTATTAGTTCAAGTACGCGTAAACTAAGGGGTTCTAAAAGGTTCACTCAAACTTATATTAAAAGCTTTTTAGTCTATATGTTTCTAGAATTTACAGATTACTGTCATTTGAGAATATTTTTACCTCATAAATAAGATCGAAGAAAACTCCATTATAATAACATCAAATCGTTTTGCTTAATACCATTTAAGTAGCAATGATGATCGATTTTAGACACTTTTAGTGAGGCGATTAAGGTCATTATGCTTAACGAGCTGAGAACATAGAGATAGGGCTTTAGAATCGATTTAAGGACAAATCTTTATGATCAAGGGATCGAAGAATTTTGGGAAAAAAAATGATGTTCATGGTTACTTACTGTTATTGTTATATTACCCTTCTATTTCCCCCTACTTGCCAGCCCGAGCTGGTTACTTCGGTTTGTACCTAGTCTTTTGTATAAACTTTATCCCTAATTTAAAATCTCCATAGTTATATAAGTGATTTTAATAGTTGTTTAGAAATAATAATTATTCTTATTCTTTGTTTTGACGTATCATAAGTGCAACTTTGTTCGCCTACGTGATAAATAAAGTATTTTATTTTTTATTTATTTTATTGACTACCTTTTGCTCGCGGTTCCGTCTCCTAAAATTCTACTTCGCCTTTCAAAGAAAATTCTATTTCGCTTATTTATGAGTTAAGAAGTATCGTCTTCGTTAACCCAGAAGTCAAGTTAATGTGCGTACCAAATTTATATCGCAAGTACTAAGGAAATACAGATGTTTCGAGATCACTTTTGCTTTCAAAGTAAGAATCTGAAATAAAATGTGACAAAGCAAAATACCATGTAGGTATTTAGCTTTTAAAAGTATTTCATTTTGCAATCTCAATGATATTCGTGTTTTAATTTTACTATAGTGCAAAGTTTTACAATATAAGGGTTTGATAAAAAAGTCACTACGTAAGCAGTATTTTCAGCGTACATTTCAAAAGAACTGATCTTAAATGTTTACGCGAAATCCCTCAAACCATTTATCTAGCCGTAACACGAAAATAAACTAAACAGTCCATTACAAAAAAGCGCCAAGCTAAAAGTTTCAAGTCACAAAAAGTATCTTAAAAAAACAATGTACCCATAAAAGTGGTGTTGAACAAACATTATGTAAAGGTATGTACATAAGGTAAAAGTATTTACATAACTGAGAGGTAATGGGTTCAGACCGTTAAAAGTACGGCGGGCGGCGTCCTGTGACGTCATGTATACACACGGCCTTGTATAGCGTCCGTGAAAGCTGCGTGTGAAAGTGCAAAAAGCTTTCGCCTATACAAGATCGCCTTCGCATTTTTGTTCGTAAAGGGATAGTGACAGTGATGTTCTTTGTGTCTTGCTTTTTGCTAAAAAGGGTAACGCGTAATAAAGGCCACATATAATATGAAAATTAGTTTTGCGATGTTATAATTTGATGTGAAAACAATATTGTATCATAATTATTTATAAAAACCAACACATCACGCACTTATCAGGGGTATGCAGAGGCACAACACTTTTCGCTAAGTGTGTACCGTCCCGTGATGTGATAGGGGGCGTGTCTATCGCCATATCAGACACAAATTCCAGCAATATATTTATAGTACGCATCATTCGTTGTACATATAAAACGAAAAACTCATTTTGTGTATTAAATTTTTTGACAAACAATCCATTAGTGTTAATGGTTTTTGGTAAATTATATCCTACATAAATATTGTGTAAAATTATAAAATAGTTCACTAAAAATATACATTAACTTAACCTCATTATTTTACTCTATTATAATGCTTTATACAAATACCGCGAGTTTTTAAATTTCAATTCAGCCTACATTTTCTAAAGTTTTATTGTACGAAACATAACTGAAGCTAAGGTAACTCATAAAAGCGTCTCAAATAACTCGGGGCCTTGTTAGGGTGGGATTGACGCTTGTTAGGCCCTAAGTGTATATTACAGAATATATTTCAACCCTTTTAAAACTTCTCACGAGCGGGAGTCCCACTTCAGCTGGATTGTGGGTTAATGCAAAATTATAACTCTGTATGGTAATATGTTTACTATATAGATATTTTTTTGAACGGGCAGTGATGGTGAGTGGAGTAGAGTCCCGATAGAGTCGATTAATGGCTGATAAGAGAAGGATATCCTTCGCCAATTGCTACAATTATGCTGGCCTGTTTTATATAAATATTTTTATATAAAATTTGATAAACAAGCTTTGTGATGGTAGTAGTGACCAATGTCACTATTGCCTCTAAACATAATATTATAAGACAGAGATTCCTTAAGTAACAACACTATAAGGTCACATAGTTTCCACTAATTCCACCAGCTACAATGTTACTTCGAAGGAAAGCATTGTTGCTGTCACCCTGCATATTGCTTGGCATATATAGACAACACGGATATCATATTGTCTAGTAAATTCACTAAACAACCACACCATTCTGACCCACTTACAATTACCATTGCGAAACAAAATTGGTTCAAATTAAAGACAAAACTGAATGGACAAGAAAACGATTTAATATAATCCGTAAAAGACGGAGAATAAGCAAATTACAGCTAATCTTGTTACAAGAGAAATTTTCACTGACGATGTAACAGAAAAACACGGATTCAAATAAAAATAGCTGGGTATTTTTCACACGCCCGTCTTGTTTTGTTTCAAATTTATTCGACCCGTTATTCCTTTTTGTTATAATCATGTTAGGTTTTTCGGAATGTTTTGCGAGGTTAGACGTATGTTTCTATGTATAAAATAATAATAAATGATATCAGCCCTGTATTGTATACAGTACTACTGCTGGGTACGGACCTCCTTTACTACTGAAAGGGATTAGGTGTAAGTCCACCACGCTGGCCTAGTGCGGATTGGTAGACTTCACACACCCTCAAAATTCCAATAGTGACTTACTATAGGTACTATGTACATATGTATTTTGGCAAAAGAATAAGAAATAAAAAAATATTTTTCAAACAATATGACTATAAAAACTCACTGGAAGAATACTTCGATGTGTTGTTTTTCATTAAAATACGTCTCTGAAGCCTTCTACAAAGGGGTAGGCAGAGACGCAACTGGTGCATCCATTTTCCGCCGTGTATATTTCGTCCCATTATGTGATAGGGGAAGAGCTTTCAGGCTGACACTGAGTAGAAAAATCCAATATCACTGCCCGACCCGGGGATCGAATCCGAGACCTCACTGCAGTCGTACCGTAATACCACTATTCCACCGAAACAGTTCATAAAAAATATACGTACATATTTATTAGCATTATTGACAGAATGAATTCTTACCGACTATCAGACACTGCATTGCCGTGTCAAGAGTTATGCTAGATAATGTGATGAATACGCTGCCTGATTATAAGTATATTAAGTACAGTACGTTTATTGGTGGTAAGTCTCTCATATGTGAGAGTTCACTTGGGTAGGTAACAATGCAACGTCTACTTCTGCCGCTAAGCAGCAGTATGTAGTCACTGGTGTGTTCCGGTCTGAAGGAGATTGTACACATTGTAACTACTGAACATAATAAGACTATAAATCTCATGTCTTAGGATGGCGAGCGCAGTAGAATACCAAACAATATTTTGTGATTCAAGGTGTTGGGTAGTGTTTTAACTGTTTTCGGGCGGTCGTATATCTTATCATCAGGCGAACGGAAAGCTCGTTTCGTCATTAAAGCAATAAAAAAGTACTAGTTGATGTTACTAAGTCACAAACTTGTCGAAAAACAACCAACGTCCTTTCCAATATTATTTACCATAAAATACTCAATAATTTCTTTTTGCTATAAACATTATTGATTAACCATCAATAAGTGTTTATTGAACGTCAACACGACTTCAAATCATCACATAATTAAAGACTAACTTTATTTAATTTTAACTATGAATAGGAAAATTTTATGGGTCAAATTAAAGGTACTTTTGCCCTTCAGAGTTAATGACAGGCCAGCGTAGCGGGCCGAGACGCCTCTCCTGTTAAAAGTTTTTATTTCCTTTGTACTAGAGTGGCTAAGTAAATGACCATGTTGTCGTAATTGTCGTGTGAATTATGTTTTGTTTTATGTGTTTATATCAAAGAGTTTTGAGATTGTATAGAGCAGTGGCGGACGGTCCATATGAGCCGTTTTCTGCCGGCTTCCCTTTATTTAGGATTTATGTAGAATCTAATTATCATTAGAACGATTTGAAGACCACATTTATGCATAATAGTACCTATATGTTGTGTAGAGTTCCTTTTCAGAAAATTCTATCTTACGCCACTTGTATAGAGTGGACATTGGCAAGATTGTCATATAAAAATTTGGTGCTCATACGATGGTTACTTAATCTACTGTGAAATAGTAAAACACCAATGCGAAATACTTCATATTTTTTTCCATATTGTGATTTGCTCGTTTTTAATGCACATATTAGCATACTTTCTGTAAATATATTATTTTAATTAATATCTAAGGACGCTGTGACATCTTGTCACTCGGCTTTTTCATATAAGACAACAACTTATTATCAATTGGTAATCAGTTTTGGTGTGTGTACAGTGTGTATTCTTTGTGAATTTATCGTTCGCTTTAACGGTGAAGGAAAACATCGTGAGGAAACCTGCACATCTGAGAAGTTCTCTATAGGAATTTCGAAGGTGTGTGAAGTCTACCAATCCGCACTAGGCCAGCGTGGTGGACTAAGGCCTAATCCCTCTCAGTAGTAGAGGAGGCCCGTGCTCAGCAGTGGGCAAGTATATAATACAGGGCTGATATTATTATTAATATTATTATTAATCAGTTTTGGAGCACAGATTTGGTCCTTATGTCTGTTCTAACTATAGTGTTTAATCTCTTTGCTTTTTATTATAACTAGTATTGACCGTGGCGTTGAATGTGTAAAATATTTTTTATGGATTAAATCTGGATTAGATTACAGGCTACAAAAATCCAGTCAGAATAGGTGCACTGGTTTTGGTGATGTGCCAAAACGAATATACATATATGAAACATTTTGGAACGGGAGCTTAGATTTAGGTAACATGCGAATGGTGGTTCAGATAAAAGTCTGTAGATTATAATGATATAAGAACGTATATAGTATGTGGAATTATAATTATTTTAATATTTATCCGTATAGGATTAATACGAAATCACTTGACTACTTACTTTTTATTCTTTATAATTTTAATTTCGTTCCCGGTTGAGCCCTGGGTCTGGCAGTTACATATTTCTACTCAGTGTCAGCCCGGAGTCTGGAATGTGTGTCTGATATGGCGTTAGGCTCGCCCCCTATCACATCATGGGACAGAATACACACGGCGGAAAGTTGGTGCACCTGTTGCACCTCTGCCTACTCATTCGTGAAGAAAGGCGTATGTGCGAACGATTGTTCTTATTTACTATGGTGAAATTTACACAAAACTTCCATCCAGCTACCATAAACATCTACCGAGATTTGACCAACTTTTAAAACACTGCATAAAAAATCACTCGGAAAACATAAATAATATATAAGTTTCGTTTACTAAGCGGGAAAAGTAGTAAAAACAAGTTTGATATAATAGTACAAGTTCTGATGTCACTTAAGTTGGAAGCCCTCAAAACTAAATTTACGCCAGCCGTCACTCGACGCGTAATGGTGAAGTTGCTGAGTTAGATAAGTCATACAATAGATTGGGTGTTTTATTTCGGTTGTTAAGAAGCCATATGTGTTGAAAAACGACGCCTATTTTTTTAACTCTTTATTGTACATTAAGTCTGGCGGTAGGATATATTTTATATCCGCCCGGATAGCCACTACCGTACACAGGGCGTTAAAACACGCCATAGTGGCTCACGTGAGTGCGTCGCGTTCCGGGATCAGCCTGTGTATATCCGGTTCTAACAGGCCGGCATAATTGTGTCGACTGCCAACGGATAATCATCTTTGATTTTCTATTGGACCAGCCACATAAGTGTGTCGCGTTCCGAGATTAGCCTGTGTATATCCGGTTCCAACAGGTCGGCATAATTAAGTCGATGCCGAGAGGTAATCATCTCTCGTCAGTCGACGTTCTATTGGACCCCTTTCCACTTACCATAAGGTGCAGTGGGGACAAACACATTATCACGCATTCATTCCCGAAGGGGCGCAACCAAGGCCCCCACTTTTCGCCAAGTGTGTTCCGTCCCATGATGTGATAGGGGGCAAGCCTATCGCCATATCGGGCACAATTTATTGTGTTATATTAGCAGTTGCTCGCGGCTTCGTCCGCGTGAACAGAAATCCACAGCATGATCTGTAAGACGCCAGAGTCACTTATTAAAGAATTTAATTTAAAATATCATAAGTTCATATGAAAGCCAATTACCGGGAAAAAATATAGCCTATACGTTAGTCCAGGACTAACCCATTCTGTTATTTTTGCGTTTACTTCTAACAAACCTCCAAACTTTTTACTTTTGCATTTTTATATTAAAAGTAAAGTAATTTTAGCAGTATAAGTTAGATTAGATATTATGTACTTAGACAGCCCGCTTTGTAATAAATATGGTAGCTAAGTTGTAGCTAGCCCGAAAAATACGGTTGCTATTTCGTTTTTAATAAATATAACGAGATGTAGCGAGCCTTCTCGGCTTGTATAAAAACGTCTGGGAAACTATTATTTTCTTCTGCGTTACAAAGAATTTGCTACGACGTTTTCTACAAGTGAAATCTTATTTTATAAGAGACATGAGATATTTCATATATAGTAATGTCTACCAGTTTATTTATGCTAATTTGTTTGTAAATGCATAAAAAAGAATAACATCATATTAAATTTAAAATAACAATGTTTTCTTAACTAGCTTTTAAAAAAAAAGAGTTTTTGGCTTAAGCTTACTCCGTATTGAATTTCATCAAAATGTGTTTAGCACAAAAGCATAAGTTATTCTGGTATTTAGAATTTTATTAATAACCTGTGCAACATCGATATAATATGTACTACCTACTAGATTTGGCATTCCTTACTTTCACTGTGTTCAACTGATTTGAACTGATATCCATTCAAACTGACTTTAGTATAGTCAATATTGGCAGCTTGTAGTTGTGTATGGAATGGCGCTCATGATATAAAAACTCGAGTCTAAGTGTAAACCGGAAATTGAATAAAAAATATTAGTTAAATAAGTAAAATTATTTGTTGTTCAAATGATTACGTTATAACGAATAGTTTATATGCACGTTCATGTCTATAGAATATCCGCCAAAGCCTGGCAATCATTAACGTAGTAATGTTCAGATTTAGACACAAATAACTGGTGTTTTCGGTGTCCCCGTTTTCAAATTCACGTTGACAGTATAAAACTGACAGCGCAGTACAATGGACGCTTCATCATATTCTCTACAACGGTGCAATAATTAGATTTCCACGCGTTTTGACCTAGATACGCTGAAATAGCACCGATAACGGTTGAAACATGGCCAATCTGTGTTGATTATTTTTTTCATTTTAGTTAGGGCTTAGGATAGAGAATAGATTAAGATTTTGGTTCATACTTGTTGTAGCATGTAACCTTTGTTGTGACCAATATTTTTTTAATGTGTTCTCTTTTTGTAAATATTTGAATTTTGTTGTTTGCCTAGTTACATATTGTACTCTGAAATAAACATTCGAGTCAATAACACATCTTTTTACTTAATTTTATAAATAACTCAGACCACATAATATACCAATTACTTACAACAATAATGACGTTCTATGTGAAGGTTGTTAGTAAGTAGAATCAAGCAACAAATATATTTGTTTTAAACATGAATGGATCGAAATATGTACCTTAAAGCTATAAAATGTTTAAAAGTTATGATTCTTGCGATAAATCTCATCTGTGGCAAAGTTACCCCGTTAGGGGTTATAACTTTGACACACAACAAAATTGACAGATTTTAAAATAATTTATGATTTTTATAGACATTTAATAACTTGAGATTATGAAAATACATTGAGACTCTTGTCTCATGTTTATAATAGTAAAAGTTAGCTAAAAAAATATAGGGATGATCTGTCAAAGTTAGCCCGATTGACTGTAATGATTTATTTTATAACGAAAAATTTAAAAATAGTTAATGTCCTAGCCTGTGTAAAATCTGTCATACGGTTTTAACATTAGGGTTTTTAGTGTTGTTAATTTTTATTTACATCATTATTTTATCATGTCTCTTTTACCAAGTTAGTTTCATTACACTTCTGATTAAAAAATATCACAGCGTCTAAAACTGACAGAGTATCTCTAACAAATTGGAACACGTTTGAAGTCCACCTTAAAAATTCTAACGAGAGGCTTCCAAATAATTAAGTATGCAAAAATAATGTGACCACGAGACTCGACTTAGGCCAAATGACAGCTGAAGTGTTTTAGTATAATCTGCAGGGGGTACTTCGGCGTGAGGGTGGCGTATTACAATAATGGCCCTTTTGGCCGTTACGTCTTACTGTCAAATGGAAACGATCCCCTCGTTTGTGAAGGCCTAATTGTACTAAGTTTGCTATCTCGTATCATTGGAATGAAACATGCTAGGCAGAAGTACATAGGCAGTAATGATATATTGATTTCTTATTGTTACGTGATTGTTTGATATTTAAATACTCGGTGTCGTATTATGGTTTGAATGCAGTGCCAAAGACTCAGGTTCGATCCCCGAGACGGGTAATGTGTTATTGGGTTTTTCTATTTATTATCTATGAAATTTGTGCAGAAAGTGGATGTAACAGTTGCGTCTCTGCTTACCCGTCAGTGATAAAAGCTAGAGTATGTGTTAAATAAAACTACTTTTAGTTAAATAAAATTACTTTTCAGTTAATTATGTAGACTACTGCAAGGGTAGTGGTTAGTAGGTGTCATCAAGCACTGTCACTTCGTTTTCATTGCTTTAACATGAAAAATATGCATTTTCAAAAATATTTTGACCAGCGTAAATTTTTTGTAAAGATAAAAATATATTTTTATCCATCCCTCCTTTTGTTGTTTCATCTAGTAAAAACGCTCAATCTTTACGGATTTTCCGATATTCAAATTTTGAAATAAAATTGGACTTAATATCCTATGATTAAAAACCAAATGGTTATCCGGTAGGCAACGACTTGGCTGTATCTCTGGCATTACTTTAGTCCAAGGGCGACGAATATTGCTTACCATCAGACGGACAGCTCGCTCATTTGTCTACTAAGTCAATAAAAAAATAACTAAAATAAACTTAGAGTCTACAGAAAGCCTCTATTTACCTCTTTAAAAAGTAATTCCACTAAAAGCTCTTCGTACTTCACATTAAAGTCTTAGAAGACATTTCTAATGTAAAAGGAAATAATAATTCTATAATATACATTAAATAAACTTATACCTTCGCAATTTGTAATATGAACTACTAACTTTTGCTCGAGGTTTATATTTTCCCGGGATAGAAAGTAATACTATAATTATAACTATTCCAGGGTTTTAAACATCTCCATAGCACAGGAGAGAGATTATTGTATATTTTTAGAGAGTTTTTTCTTTTATCCAATGATGTATGTCACTTTGTTAATTATTTGTGGCAATTATAACGTCTGAAGAAGATTATAATTTAAAACCGCGATAAAATAAGAAAAATAGTTTTATTTTAATCTTAATTAGTTATAACTTGAAGTAGATGAGCAAACGGTGAATCCTTTCCCAGGTAAAGAAACCATATTTCACAAAAATCTTTAATAGCTTCATATATTTTCACTAACTTTCATTTCAAACTCGATATGAAATTGTTCTATGATTACTTTGAATCTCGATAAAATGAGGTTTTGAACTTATATTTTAATAATGTGAAAGATTCTTCGCATGCATTGTTGATGTTTTAGTTCTTAAGTTACGGATAATCTGGTGTGCTTCTGCTTTATATCTTAAGCGCGGCGAGTAGATCAATAATGTGGTTTCGATACTTCTTTGGTTTATCTTTTTAGTATTATAGCTTTTGCACGCGGTTTCAGTCGGGATAAAAACACAGCTTTATATTTTCCCGAGGTAACGCCTATACCATTTAAGAGTAATATAGGTTTGTATCAGTTAAAGAATTTTCAAAATCGGTTCAGTAGATCCAGAGATTAATATAAACAAACTCACAAATCTCTCTTCTTTATATTAGTATAGATAAAGTGACCTTAATTTCAAAAGTATGCATTTATTCAAAATAAATAATACATATGTTACGACTAAATTGGTTTAATCATCAATTAACTAATCAGTCTTTCACTCTTGAACTTAGTTATTTATTCATAGTAACTTTACTGGATGTTAAAGACAAATAAATATAAAAATGATTTATTTATCACGTAGGCGAACGAAGTTGCACTTATGATAAGTCAAGTTATAAGTGAATATTTAACTATTATTTAAATAAAGTCGCTTATATAACTAAAGATATTTAAAGCTATAAATAAGAAATATAAATGAGGGTTGACTGAAAGTTATAATAAACTGTATTGTTATTACATTTCTTAAGAATACGGCACAATTACAAAATTACATAACAGAAAAACAACTTGAGTAATACAACTTAATTAGTTGTTTTAAAAACTTAAAAATTAAAATGGAAATGGTTCGCTACGTATTAAAACCGTAGCAGTCTACGAGCGCTACGGCGTAGCATTGCTACGAGTGTACTTTGCAACTTTGTTATACGTTCGCCACCGGAACTCAAATAACCGGTAACGGGAAATGAAAGACCTTTTAAACTGTTAACTATAAACAAATTTGTCGTTTGTCTGTGTGCTGATTGCGAATTTGAACGTTACGCGTTCGCAAAGTAAAACTGGATTAATCTAAAATCAGACATTACTGTGTTTTGTTAGCTTATTTGTTCGAACTGCTAAAAAGCTTTTCGATATGAAATCAGATATTTTGAAACACGTAGAATGTATCAGTCATGTATCACCCAAAAGATTTTTGGTAAAGCATCTAAACTCCTACCCCTGGTGGAAGAATATAATTTATATCCGCCTGGATAGCCACCACCGTACTCAAGGTATTAAAACCCGCCATAGTGGCTCACGGAAGTGTGTCGTGTTCCGGGATCAGCCTGTGCATATCCAGTTTCAACAGGCCGGAATAATTATGTCGACTGCCGAGGGATTAATCCTTTGCAGTCGACATTCTATTGGACACCACTCCACTAACCATCAAGTACAGTAGGGTCACTTTGCCGTATATAAAAAAAAACTCACAGTTTATCGTTCAAACCGAATTCTTAATACTTGTCTACTTAAAGTTACCTCTGTTGCATACAAGTTTCTCAAAACAAAATGCGTCATCTGAAAGATTACAAATTTTCACCAAAACACTTAGTTTACACTAGGGCTACTTTACAAAATGATGATACATTTCAATCTAATCCCGATATAGTGTATTAACCCCCTAAGAATTGGGAGAGTCGTAAAAAGGGCTGGAACTAAAGGGTCAAAGTGCTGTAAATATTTGTATGGGAATTTTATGACTACAGAGGGATGTGTTCTTACGATCTTGCTATCTTACTACTTGTCCATATTAGTACACCAGCTTTTGCTCGCTGCTTCGCCTACGTGAAGGAGTTTTCCGGGATTAGAGTCTAGCTATATATTTTGCCGGGATAGAATGTAGCTATCCCAGAGTCTTAAACTATCTCCATACCAAATTTCATAAAAATCCGTTCAGTAGATTTTGAGAAAATCGATAACATATTGACAGACAGAAAAGGGGATTTAGTTTTATAATATTTATAGATTTCTTTTTTTCATTCTATTTAAGATAATAAATTTTATTCACTGGTGGAAGGTCAGTGCCATCGTATCGTATCAATGTAATGGTTACAAAATAATTTTATTAGTGAAAAATACGACTGAAACTGGTGCATTAATAATAATGAGATTGTTTATTACCTTACTAGTATTATAAATTCAATAATTTGAGATGTAGAGATGTTAGAGGTAAACAGTAGTACTGCTGAAAAAATTTGTCATAAGTTAGGCTTTATGACATGTCCTTCAAATTGGGTTAAAAAAAAGGATTTGTACGGAGGACAACAGTGGCGCAAGGTGACATTTTCCGAAAGAAAACTCGACACAATATATAGGTACTACTAATATGTCTGTAAATCGTTCCAAGGAAAATTAGATTTTAAATTAGTTACGAAATAAAAGGCGGCAGGAATCAGGGTATATGGGTCCTTTCCCACAGGTAGGCAACAGTTTAGCGACGTCGGTGATGCCTCTAGCATTACCGACGTCGCTGGGCACCGTACAACACTTACTAGGTAGGCAGTTAGCTCGTCTGCTTGGGCAATAAAAAAAGATAGACCCTTTTCTGGTTTACATAGAAGTTATTATTAATCTAAAAAAATACATATAGCAACTTTTAATCAAAGAATAGTCTTTCATGCAAGCATATTGGTGAGAAACTTACAAAAATTCGCTTAATAATTAAAATCCTCAAATTTAATGGAGCCTGTTTTGGAATCAGCTTAAAAAAATAACTGTTAAGAAAATTAACTCTTTTAGTTATTTTTATATTACAAACAGTTTTTATCATATTACAAAGGTACAGCGACATAATTTGATTTATTACCAAGATATTTATATAACTGCTTCCTATATAAATGTCCCACTTGGCGTGCTGAAAAATTCATAGCAAGGGCCTCTCATTCCTACAGAAGGGTAACTGCAATAAAATATACTTGGTTTTACGGGAGAAAATAATATTGGCAAGTTCATTGGAGAGCGATACGTGGAAAATGTACACAATAAATTCCATACAAAATGTGATACTTGAATTGAAATACGGTGCAGTGTTTGATGCGAGTTTTTAATGAAACAGAATAAAAGCAACAGATTTAAAAATTGGAATTTAAGACAAATGTTTATATGTAGAGTATGTAAGTAAAGTAATGTATGTAAAGTAGGTATTGCGTAAGTTGTCAATAGGGAGTAGGTAGTGCGTAGGTTTATGTGGCCTTTTAGAAATGGATTAAGATGTCAAACTTGTTACTGACATAGATTACTTTATATAAGGCAATTTCATTCTCGTTCATTCGTTCATAACTCCATTCGGTTCATTATCAATCTTCGTAAATACGACCACGCGTCGTCTTACCACTCTTTACTCAAGGCAAGTCGTTAGCATCGGTTTTAAATCCTAGTCTCCTACTCCATCTTCTTATTTACTGCCACAGTTTCAATATCTTCCATACATGAGCGAAATCTTCGCTCTAATACTCCTTAATGTCCTCATAATTCAGTTCTTTGAATAGTGTACCGGACTCATTTTTGTTCTTTACTTTCATCAAATATTTACATGATATAAATTATAACACAGAAGGAATTTTTAAAATCTGGTAAAAAATCAACAAGTTATAAGTCTTTGAATTTCGGTGGAAGGGGTAATTAACAAGAAACAGAAAAGAGACGAAATATCCACATGTGACGTCATCGGGAATTACGACGCGTGCGAAAGAAAGAGATGTAGCGATATCCCCACATCGCGCCCACTTCTGCACATTACAATATTTTAAATATGTATTACTCGCTCATTTTTTAACCAATTTTTATGCATTTTTCGCAGGAGTACTTCTTTTTCATATTATTAACCATTATATATAGAATAATGAACAAAGTCAAGCATAGGCCGGTCCCCTATTGTAATTCCTCTGTTACTATGCTATATGTATTTCTCTGAAAGGTGCTTGCTATAGGAATCAGGTTCTCTACTAATCGGTTAGTTAGATTAGTTTCCTAGACTTGTTTTACTGTCTTGCACTTCCCAAGGTTGACTGGAAGGAAGGTATTTCTCTTCAACATTACGTCCGCTTTCACATGATACGTTTGAAGTGGAAATTAATAGAATAAAATTAATTTCTTAAAGTCACCCATACTACTACAGATTACTTTCACAATGGATAACAAGACTGGCTAGTAAATAATAATATATTCCTTCAAAGTGAGATGCACCAAAGTTTGTATATAGATTTGGGACTGAAAATGAAGAAAATAATTATTAATTGGCAACAAGTTGGGTGGTACATAACACAATTTATAGTATGTAGGTACTTGTGAAAACAAAATCGAGAAATAGATACATAGAAACGTGAGGATTCAGATAATATAATTTAGTGTGGCTGGTATGATTCCCATCACAACAATGAGAAAAAGATCTAGATAAACATCAATAAGCAATCACACGCTCTTAATACTTCCAATACAAAAATTATAATGTTAGCTTAGAACTATCACAAAGATTACCCTACGATTATAGTATCGCGTAATTTTGTACCTAAATTGAACAAAATCCCAAGAGAGAATGATATGGAAATTGGGAGGCTAACAATAACTAGCTTAGCCTAATAACGTCCTAGCATAAATTTACTTTGTATATTGTACGAACATGATATAAACGCGCCTTTGTCCCTGGAAGGTTAGGCAGAGATATAACCAGTGCCCACATGCTGAGGTTACATACGGGTTAGGATTTAATAGAGATGAGCCTATTACGTTGTTTCGCACACATTCTAACCCCATTTCACATATTCTAAACTCAAGGAAAGGTGTGATTAATAAATGGAAAACACGTCAACCTGTGCTCTGTCTGACTTGAAAACCGAACGTAGAACCTCAGTTACTCACCGCAGTGAGGCCTACACTAGTGAATATTATAGGAATACATAATATAGAGAAAAATGGATGCACTAGTTACAACTCTGCCTTCCCCTTCAGGTCCAAAACCGTGTAATCGACTACACTAAAACAAATTTCTTAAGATATTATAAAACATTTTTTTTTATTTGTTAGAGATACCATTAAATAACACATACGATACATTATTAATACAAATTTATTCAGTATGAGACCGTATCCTTTTAAAGGTATCTACAGGTTACAATAATTATATTTACTAACGAGCGATGCACCAAGATTACTATCATTATGCCGGCCCGACTTATCTGACGTCAGACAGCAATTCTAGAACCAAACCGTCTATCGAAAGAGAATGTACGTTATAATAAAGATTACCGTTTCCAATATATTGTATAGCATAATTTTGTTCCCGAATTTAACAATATTCCCGAGGGAGGAAGATATGCAAACTGGGAGGCAACTAGCTTAGTCCAATTATTTCCCGATATAAATGATGTAAGCTTTGTGTATTTAAGAAATTGGGTTATGAAAAGCAAATGTGAAAAGTAGAGTTACTTGCTCTTTATAATAAAACTACGTGATATTTTTTTCTGGAATTGAATGAATGAATTAATGAATCCCTCCTAGCCGAATTTCGGCCATGGCAGCCAATCTGAACAGAGATCAACCAAGTAGGCAGGATATATTATAGTTCACAAGTGTGTGCACAATACACAGGTGCACTCTGTGTTCTTTCACTCTTGTCCGGTGAAACGGCGATCCGACATGACCGGAGAGAGATTCGGCGCAAGACCAAAGGCTTTACGAGCTTTCTAAGGCACGGGGGTATCCCACCGCCAACTTCCTGACTACGAGCTGCGGCTGAGTAATTTTTAAGATGGAAAAACCCAGTCACAATTATTTTGGCTCAACACGAGATTCGAACCCAGGACCTCAGCGCGGTAGTCGTACTTGTACAGTGTACATTAACTACGCCACCGAGGTTGTCAAGGCAGTCTTCTGGGATTAGTCATCTCACCAGTCTACTCAACTACCGCCATTCCATAACTTCGTTAATAAAATTTAACTGTTTGCCTACCCGAGCGGGTTGGTGCATGAGTCGGCCTAAACACACCTCCTGTTATGTAAAAGATAACTTAGCCTTTGCGGCAACCTAAATCTAGTTCAACTAAGTCATAAATAATGTTAGGGTTTTCAGATGCTTTTAGCGATAAACTGGCTTTTACGTTATATTGTTTTAAGTTGTCTTTTCACTAATGCTGTATTGCATGAAACAGGCTATGGAGATAAATATCATATACGTGAGAGTTGTGACCTAAAAAACGATTACGGCAAAGAGAACCCACTGTATCTGATGGTAAGTGGAGCGGGGTCCGATAGAATAGAGACTTTCTCGCCCTTATACCCACCACTACAACTCCTGTAAGGGATCAGCAGTGGCACGCATTTTATGACACCGAGCGATGAAGCTCGGCGAGTCTCAGGGAAAACTAATTTGTCATTATTCTGCAACGACATTAATCAAATAGAAAGAAGTTGAAAATATTAATTGTACACTTCCCTCCATAGCAAAGCAGGAGACAAAATAATAGGCATTTTAACCTCAAGGCTAAAGACGTTTATTACTAGATAAGCCAGTCGTAAAAAACTACGAATAAAAATTAAAAGAAACTGACGGGAGATGATTGTCCGCCGATAGTCAACGCACTTATGCCGGGTTTCAACACCTTGTGTACGGTGGTCGCTATCCGAGATGATATAAAATATATCAATACCAGCAAACATACTTTACGGTTTGAATACAAGTATGAAAAAATATCTTTGCTATGCGACCAAAGCTTTAGTATTTGGCTGCAACCGAGGTAACGCGATCAAGATACGAGCAATCTAGTTAATCATACTTAAACTCGTTATTCTACTCAATACAAGACCGCAGTCTGGAATATTGCCCGGAAATAGCCCTCTATTACATGAGACTTAATAGCTAGTGGTAGAATATATTTTATCTGCCTGGATTCCGACCACCGTACACAAGGTGTTAAAACCCGCCATAGTAGCTCACGTAAGTGTGATTCGCGATCAGCCTGTGTACATCCGGTTCTAACAGGCCGGCATAATTGTGTCAACTGCCGAGGGGTAATCATCTCTCGTCAATCGACATTCTATTGGACCCCACTCCACGTACCACCAGGTTCAACGGAGACCCTTTGCAGTGCCCGTATGACAAAAATGAGGCTAAATGAGGCTTTTGTAACACCTCTGTCTACCCCTGAAAAGGGATGAAGGCGTGATGCAAGTACGTTAAGAGCCCGAAAATACACCCAAAGGAAAATTACTTACACGTTACGACGTTACTACAATTGGCACGTCATTGAGGATTACACCAATTAACTGAAATTGACAATAACCGCAGAACACTGGATCATTAAATATACAAACACGAAGCCACATCATTTGCGTGTATTTACTGTGAAGTATTCTGTTAGTTATAAATATTTTATTAGTTGTGTAATTTCAAAATAAAATTACTTTTCGGATTTTATAGCGGTATTTTATATCACTCCCTCAGTAGTAGAGGAGGCCCGTGCCCAACAGTAGGACAGTATATAATACAGCGCTGATATTATTGTTATTTTATAATATAAATTTGTCGAAAAAGTTAATATCTACTTATATTTTACAGTTCTACAATATTTTGTATATTTAAGAAAATGTCTAATGACGGTCCTATCTACGCAGAATGAAAAAAATAGTTTAATTTTTATGTCTGACATTCGCGTAAACGTAAGTTGTGTATCTTTGTATTGTTTCTTTGCTGCAAGTAAAAGCAAATACGTAATAATATGTTATCGTGTTTTTCCAGTGATGGAAATTGGATCGTAATTCATAAATTTAATTTCTTTGTACTCTCTATATGAACTTTAATTATACCAAATATCACACCCCTGCGTGCGCGCAATGTGCTAAAGAAATGAATAAAGTTATATCTTCACTTATAATATATAGATCATGTATATCCATTGTAAGCGGCGATAGTCTAGTTGGGTGTGGAACGGACTGCCGAGACGAATGTCCGCAGGTTCAAATCCCAAGGGCACACACCTCTGACTTTTCTAAAATCATGTGTGTATTCTTTGTGAATTTATCGTTCGCTTTAACGGTGAAGGAAAACATCGTGAGGAAACCTGCAAATCTGAGAAGTTCTCTATAGGAATTTTGAAGGTGTGTGAAGTCTACCAACCCGCACTAGGCCAGCGTGGTGGACTAAGGCCTAATCCCTCTCAGTAGTAGAGGAGGCCCGTGCTCAGCAGTGGGCAAGTATATAATACAGGGCTGATATTATTATTTATTATTATTATATCCATACGTGGAAAACACTTCCTCTACGCACATAAATATCTATTTTCCAGCCCAAAACCTTATTCACCAAAAATTGGATCCAAACATGGCCAAGCCCATTTATTTTGAGGCTTCATTAAGCGACCTTGTAAGCTGAAATTTATTTCCTTACCAAACTGTTGGCCGCACACATGGCCCAAGTTATAAATCTAGCGCCAAGAAAAACTAACATTTTGTTTCGGGCCCGGCAATGAATTTGAACTTAAGACAAATTGGTTACATGCCCCATTGAGCTAAACGGATTACTGAAGTTGGGCAAAAGTTTTGTTAATTGTGAGATAAATCAAAATGTTCGGATTTGTGTTGGAAAAAAGGTTGCAGTGACGAGGAATGAATTTAAAGTAATGACGTTATTAACCGACTACGGTGAAACAAGGAAGGTTAATGATTTTAACACCTTACGTACGTATGTATGCATTTTAGCTTCCACTCTAGAGTCGCTCTTGCTGAGCCAATTTTGACAGATAAAGTATCTAACGATAGTTATAAGCTATATTTTTTTACTGATAATTTGCTTCGTAGAGAAGCTCTCTATGCTTCTTGGAGGCCTATGGATTATTATAAAAAAAATAGTGCCTATACCGTTAGGTCCCCACATCGATTCCCAGGTTGAGTAACTACTTGTGTCAGTTTCTGGCTAAGAAATTAAACCTAAATTCACTTTTCATTGTTTTTCACGCCCGAAATTATAATATGTAGCTTTCTATCACATAATGGAGCTAAAATCAGTTCGTCAACCATAGACGCATTTGAGTCTCTTATCCCTTAAGATCCAAAGACGTAAAATACTATAGGTAATGCGTCGAGTCTTCGCAAACGGGCCTTTGGACAAAGGTGCTTGATTACTTTCCTTAACTTACAGTGGTTTGCTAGGTGCGCAACACGCTGTGTCACGCCTTGCTTTTTTTATACAATCACAACAAAATAGCCCTCTGTACCTGATGATAAGTTGAATAGGGTCCGATAGAATATCTAGTGATGAGAGATGTTTAATTGTGAAATGGCAACCTTGGCAGTCGACACAATTATGCCGGCCTGTTGGAACCGAATAGATACAGGCTGATTTTGGAACGCGACACACTTATGTGGGCCACTATGGCGGGCTTAACACCTGGTGTACGGTGGTCGCTATCTAGGTGGATATAAAATAATATGTCCTATCAAATACATATATCTGGGTGCTAAAAGAAGAAGGAATTTCTTAGTTCTAGAATATTTTTGTAAGTTATGATTTCTTATGTTTATAGACATCGAATTAAAATATCTTTCGGATTTTATGGCGGTTTTTATATGATGTGATCCACCCCGTGACTATTAAGGCAAACGACGCGTCGAAGGAATTATAATATAAAAACCGAAATAGAATTCGGGAAATGTTTTATGTCAATATTCTATTAAGTCCATATAAAAGCCGACATAATTTTCAAAGAACTCCGTCATCTCTGGTTTTGCTTCATCATCCACTTAAGAATTAGGTTCACAGTCGTTTCTTTTTATAACTTAAAACCGACACGCGATTGTAATAAAATGAGGATTAAAATAAGGTTCCCAAATTCTTATTATATTAAGACGGAAATTGAAATAAAATTCTTTCTCGGATTCTATTGCGGATTTTTTTATATTATAATTTCCTCACGATGTTCCGAAGACTGCAACCTTTATAGTTACAAGAAGACAGAGGTTTTGTTCGTCCGAAAAGTCACACACACACAACGTCACGCATTTATCCCCGAAGGGGTATGCAGAGGTGCAACCAGGGCACCCACTTTTCGCCAAGTGTGTTCCGTCCCATGATGATAGGGGGCGAGCCTATCTCCAAATCGGGGGAAAAGTCAAAGTTACAATATCTGATTAAATTTTACAATTATACATTTTTGATTCTAAAAAAGGCTCCAAAGTCTTAAAAACATTGGGAGAAAATTATAAATTAAAAAATGGTTTCATTTCAATGTCTAACATTCGCATTAATAAAAAACATCGTCAATTGTTTGAAAAAGTGATCCTCTATTAGGAAAATAATTGGGAATGGTATATTCTGGAAAATTCACTAGAGTTTATTAGCCGCGGTTCTTGGAATTTACTAGATAGGTCTTACTTTTATCTATTTTTGCTATAAAGCAACAGTATACATTTTTTTCACATTCTATCCATTAATAAATGTGAATATTCAACATCTTTATATTACATAATATCATTACTATTATGTTCGATGTAATATAAAAATCAACCTTCTATTATTATGATATTTCGAAGCAACGATATTTTCTTTAAACGAATTAAAAGTTAATTGTTTCCTTTGTATTTTTCGTAGTCGAATTAATTTAACATTGCCTTTGATTATGCGCGATTCACCTCGAGGTTTTGTTTACACAGCAGACGAACGTAAATTACCTACGATATTTACTTTGCTGCTATTCTGTTGATATTATCATTATACGATTGCACGGTGAATATATTGGATCGATTATGATAAAATTTGGTATAAAGTAAGCTAGCCCAAAAGATATGCAATTTTATTGTAATATTGGTCATAAATCTAATCACAACGTGCATACTAGCCAGCAACAACTTCATTCATTAGTTTGCAATGTTTATCAGCTTTAGGTAGTTTTTTTTAATAAGTACAGTCAGCCACAAAAGTAGATGAAAAATGCTAAATTAAAAATCGCCGTAAAATTTTTATCTCTGTATCAAAAATCGATTTTTTATGTCATTTAAATAATTTAGAAAGTTTATTCTAGACAAACCAAAAACAATATTTCTGTCGAAGTTAATACGTTCGCATACGATCGCTTGAGTACAATATTGACTAAACCAACTGTAACTAATCTACTATTGATTAGTTTAGCAATTTAGTTGAAGCCAAAGTCAGCTTATTAATAATCTTGTGGAAACGAAATATTGACATCCCGTTGCTGTCATTGACGTATATTCTATAAACACGAACGTCCATATAAACTATTTGTTCAAAATCTGAACTAAAATGGCAACCAAAACGTTACTCATAACCTATTCATTTAACAACAAATAATTTTACTTTTTTAACTAATATTTTTATTCATCCAGGTTTACACTTAGACACGAGTTCTTATATTATGAGCATCACTGCGTAAATAACCACACGTTGTTAATGTAGAAATCATACTAAAGTCAGGTGTACGGATTGCAGTACAGTTGAGTCGAACACAATGAGTGTGCGGAATGCCAGATCTAGTACGTAGTAAATATTTATGGTTACTGTCATGTATGACGTGTGTTTACAACTAAACGTCTGCGCGGCGCCTTACTGTAATCATATTGCATAACTTATACCCTACTTACACAGCTATACCCAACACAAATCTAAATCAAACATTCCGCTCAGAAAGTATTTCAAAATTTATTAGAGTCGTTTGAATTTCGTGGAGTTTTATCGTAAGGAAATTCTCGGTGTATTTATGCGCCGTTTACGCCCACTACGGCCATCTGACACGTGATTGTGCATGTAACGTTAACTGCCATGAAAAGGGCTACTTTGTAATTGGATATAATTAAATATCAGTTTGCGTAGGTAAAGTGCGCTTTATAATGCTTGCGTTAGAGTTTATATTTGGTTAAGTAATTATTTTTTTATACGGGGTGTTATTTTTATTCGATATTGTGTTAAATTAAACCACATAATATGGTTTTTATCTGCTAACATTGTGCCAAAATCATCCGTGATATGTATGATATAGATGATAACGAGTATTTGCAGCAAAAAATCCAGTTTTACTTTTCTTAGTTTTTTTGTTTAGTTCGAATATGGCGTGTGCGTGAGTATATTTCTTAGTGAAAGTGTTATTTTTCTGCCCTGAAAAATTCTTTTGAAGAAGAAGTAGTAGTATCATGGCGTGTAAAATTAAAATTAATATTTAATGATAATATATAATTCATTCGGAACTTTTTTGTTATTTTACATCTACGGTTCGAGTAAATAATTGTATGTTATTTTCATGAAAATGAACGGTTTCATTAAGTAACATAATGTCAAAATAATGCTGTATAAATTAATTTTTTTCTTATTTTCTGTTTATTTTATTATTTATACATTTATATAAGACTTCAGCAAACAAGGCGTGATAGAGTAAAATATTGAGTACGAAGTAGATATGGATTTTATTTGTTTTTCCCCCTTTATACGCTTTTTAAGTACAAGTGCGTGTCAATCTGCGACGAATAAACTATTTTTCTTTCTTTTTCTTTCTATGTATATATCGATGGTGCAAAATGTGAACAAATGAATGACAGCTATCAAGCTTAGCATTATTTTCTATGTATCCCACCGATCTTTATCACTTCAGTCGTTAAACGTAGCATAACATGATATTTTTACCTTACAATATTTCAAAAATTATCTCCCAAACCCAAAATTTACTACGTTTGACAATTTACGTCAAACATTTTATGTCAGCCCAGGCGTTTTTCATAAAGAAAACAAAAAATACTTTGTAACTTTATCAGGCCAATACCGATAAATGTAACACAGGAGAAATAAAAAGTTTCACGCAGCCGAGACGCGAGTTATTGTTGGCATAATTTAATTCGGGAACAAAGAACAATATTGAATTTTTTTAACTTGTATGTAAGAGTTTCTTGTTACGATCGCACGGTGATTGAGTTATTTTATTGTTACTGGGATTTATTTAAAATGAGTTTTTTTTTATTGTTTTGAATGACGAAACGAGATGTTCGTCTGATGGTAAGCGATACGATCGCCCATAAACAGTAGAAACACCATCCAACACCTTGAATTACAAAGTATTGTTTGGTATTCCACTGCACGCACCATTCTGAGACGTGAGATGTTAAATCTTATTATCTCCAGGAGTCACACTGGCTACAATGTTTTTCAAACCGGAACACCACAGTGCTGCTACACTACTGTAGAAACTAACTGACTAGAACTACACACTGCTGCTTGGCGGCAGTAATGGACATTGCGGTGGTACCTATCCGGACGGAATCTTATATGCGGGACCTGCCACCAGTAAGTGTTTGAAAGTACCCTCGTTGTCGATAGACGTTATTAGTCGGTATTTTTATGGGGTTGGTAGCGTAATTGTATTGTCCGTGCTGTACGACTACTACATCTCAGGTTTGGATCCCAGACTGAGCAAAGTGATTTTGGATATTTCTACTCAGTATCAGCCCGAATTCTGGAATTTGTGCCCGATATGCCGAGGCTCACCCCTATGACTTCATAGGACGGAATACACCATACAAAATGCGCAAGTTGCGTCTCTGCTTACCCCCTTGGGATACTTTACTCAAAAGTTCTTATGTGTTACCATTACTTAGAACAATTAAAAGATGTATTATTGTCTAGAGGCAGTCATGCTTTCAGTCGAATGAAATGTTCTTAATTTCATTAAGTTCAATAAATAATAAAAAAAATGAACAAACAACGAAGCTAAACAAATCGTATGATCTTCGATTCCAATTATTTTCATTCTTTATTATAAGCGTATTTAATTTAATTGGTATCAATATTGCCTCAGTGGCTTTGTTGTATTACAGTTCGACTGCACTGCTGAGGACCTTAGTTCGATGCCCAGGTCAGGCTGTGATATTTGGTTTTTGTCATCAGTATCAGTCCGGAGTCTGAAATGTGCCCACCCCCTATCACATCATGGGACGGAATACGCACAGCGGAAAGTGGGTGCAGCAGTTGCGCTTCTGCCCACCCTTTGAGGCTTAAAATGCGTGTGTGTATGGTATCAATATTCTTGTTTGTGTTTTCATTTTTATTAATGTTTAGTCAATGTTATTATTTAATTTTTTATGTTATGGTCTTGAGTCTATAACAATATATTATTATTTTAAAATCATCTTAATTATGTGGTTGATTCATTTTATCTTAACCAGTCAATAAAGACATGTATAACGTATTTATATTATATCACAAAACTGATCTACTCGAAATATTATGTATAAATATATATCTCAATTCGAGATCCAAACCCGCGACCTCTAGTTCCAAAACTCTTCAAATGTCTACGATATAACATGCGAAATCTCATTATTTTCAAAAAGGAAACTCCATTCATACAAAGCGTCTAAAAATATTTCCTACAAAATCGTTTTGAAGCACAGACGGACAATAAAAGCAGATAATAAGGATACACGATTGATGATTGTGCAAGAAAATAAAAATGGGTGCCTTTTTGTGTCCGTCAGGGCGTGAAAATGTCCGAGATAATTACACAATTCGTCATTGTCATTTTTGTTAGAGTGTTTTTTTGGATTTTTTTTATATTTTTTCGCTGATCTTAAATTTGTAAGATCATAGTCAGTACTCACCCTTCAAGTGGTAGCGGTAACGCTATTTTTTCCCCGCGAAAAAAACAAAAATACAAGTGTTTTTATATTGCTCCCCCATATTTCAATCCAAAAAAGGGATTTACATTTCAGATTTTATTCACGAATGAAAGATTACTATCGCATTATAGTGTGGTAGTTAATTTTAATTATAAACCAGATTTGATTACCGGTTTGATTACCCAGTCAAACAATTAGAATTCTGCATCTAAATTACATATAAGACCCCCAACTTAGGTTCTAGCAATCGACATATGCAAAATTGTGACCAGACTCGCTCCCTGATTCATAAGAACATATAAGTTCACAAAGTGGGTGCTAGTTACATCTCTGCCAACTCTACGGGGACAAAAGCGTCAGCATATTATCCCTAAAATTGTTAACTGTGTGTGTATGTTTTTTATACTTTTTTTTGCTTTTATGTGTGTGTAGAAAAATAAATGTTTTAACATAGGTTATATAATTAGGAGATTAAAATAATCTATCGTTGAAATGGATTCTTATGTTTACACGAATGTGAGACAAAATAAAACTGCGTTTCGGATTTTATCGAAAGATCGCTCTCAGCAAAAAAAAATACATTATTATTATTCTTTATGTACCTAAATTGTTTTCATATACATTTTTCAAAATTTTAAAATTAAATACATAGGATTGAAAAAAGAATTTTAAAATTAAATGAAATATTTTCGACAACATTGAATTTACGGAAAGTTCTCTCTTTAACAAAGTGTAAAATGTAAAAGCGTACTATATTTTTCTTCTGCAGCAGTATCCTGTTAGTTGATATATTACAATAAATGTGTAGCGCATCGTTTATTGTTATATATCTACTCTAGTATAAACCTCTGTGGTTTGATAGATGCTAGTGTTGTATAATTATTGTATTTTTTGTGTAAACAATAAAAAAAAAAACTAAAATAAAAAATGGTCTTAATGCCAATCTAGGATGATTGACTTGTAAGTCCCTTTTTTTAACATGAGCCTATGTGTGTTGGCTTGTCAAGGGCCGGCTTATGCAAACACTTCGGGATTTTGGGTGAGCGCTGTAAGCGCTCGCAACCCTTGAAAATTAGGCGACCATGCTCAGGGCAACCCACTAACGGGTTATGAACCTTGACTGGTCATTGGGAGAGGATGAGACACCAACTATTATGGGTGTATGTCATAAAAATCCAACCGGAAATTGATCTGTTAGAAATATAATAAATTTTGACAAACATTCAAAAGTAAATATCACGAGACAATTTTACGGCTACATTTTTGATGGTTTCAAACACAGTTTTGCGATTCGTGAAAATAAATAACTACCAGTAGTATGTAGTTAGTAAACGCTGACTTCAGAAATACTGGCTAAATATAGAATAAAACTGTTTTATGGAGTCTATCTCAGTTATTTATATTATTATTTTCTCCCGACGTTTTGAAGACTGCATGGTACTGTGAAATCATTATAAATAAAATCGACGCTTACAGGGCAATCATATCTAAGCGATAATCAGCAAATTTTTTAATAGAGTTTTTTAAAGTTGGAATTTTAATATGAAAATTCATAACAATAAACCTTTTTATTTTATAAAGATATAGTCTAATGATATTAAAATTGACCTAGACACACAAAACCTAGATCAAATGACGCATAAAAGTATGGCGATTTCCAAATATTTATATAATTCATTTTCGGTATATTTGTCGCTTAGATATGTCTTTCAAGTGTCGAAATATATTTCAAAGAATTGGGACGATGTGGAGTCCTGATATTTAAAGTTCTAATAATATATCAACCGCTTTATTTACATTTAGTAGTTCAGTGGTCGAACTCCGATCATCGAATTTGATTTATTATTTGTAACACATATTTTTGCCGGCAGTAATCGGATTATATGGACCCTTTGCCACTGATTGGTAATATCTTATATATTTCGCTTATAAAAAAATCTTTGATTAACCTAAAGAACGATAGACTATATAATACGCTTCAACTACACCGAAGGGACATTAGTAAATTATATATCTCACCTGTGATAGCAATTTTTATACACCAGGATAGCCAATCATACGCATTGAAACACCGCGGTAAGTCCTGGCGAGTTAGGACTTATAATTCTTCTTAACCAAGAATCTTAAGAATCATTAATAGGAATTAATTTATTTCACGCAACCTGGCGTACCTATAACCCAAATGGAAATTAATTTTAAATGGAGCGATAATTGGGAAGCTTAAGCCATCCAAACATTTACAGTTACCAATATACCTTAGTGAAGACAGTAATAGATTTGCCACCTGAAATCTGATATGGCTTGTCTCAGTTAAGATTTACGTCTTCCGTAAATGGAAACGTGAAGATTGGAAATGTCGTGTGTTACACGCTAAACGGAGTCTGAGTAGCAATCATTTGTGACGAATAAATAGTAAGAAATACATATTCAAATAAGAAAACTTTTTGCTACAACTCACGCAAAATAATTTCGTAGCACGCCTACGACGTAGACCTACGTCTACGGTAACGGACGTTTCCGTTAAATGTCGTGAATAAATTAAAAATTAAACGTTGCGTTTGCATACCGACGTTACTTATAAAAAATAATCCACCGTCATTAAAAAAGCAACCAGTCCGGCACCAGGGCAATCGATTGAAAATAAAGCGCTTCTAAAATCAAACGTTTATCCAACCGTCATAAATTGACCGCTGGGGCCGCGCATAAAAATCACGAAAAATCCCATTTGCGTATTCGCATTCAACTCGCAATAAAGCCGAACATTAACGAACCAAAACCGTACCCTTCTCAGGAAAAAACAACAACCCTATTAGCATAATAGAAAAAAAAAGCGCTCACGTATTGCGTATTCCATCGGCGTTGTGAGCCCAACGAGATTGCGCACACGACAAAAATGTCTCGTAAATCACGGAATTAGAACATCAACACTGTATTCGAAATTTGAAAATCCACGCACACGCGGCCCGTTGATCGGAGTCGGAGCGAGCGAGTTCGCAGTGATTCGTGCAAACTCGTACACGCGACTGTACCGCTCGGCGGTCGGACGGCGAGTGCTTCTCTATGCCAGGTAATACGACGTATAGGGTTGTCGCGGCGATATTTTGTATAGCTTCGAATGAAGAAGGTCGACGCAATCTGGTATAAAGCAATTTGGCTGAAACTAATGACAGGCAATTGAAAAGATTGGAAATGTATTGTGCGTATTTAGACATTCTTTTATTTGCCCTTGAACTTTTATATTGTATTTTTTATTTATTATAATGATGCGTGTCTAAGCTTCAAATGAACTTGATTCATAATGATCACAATATGATAGTCATTAAATATACATTTCCGTAAACCATAATTTTGGGATCGACATTATTTGTTGTCGTTCTTGGTGTAAAATTCCCATAATTTATGTTTTTCATTACATAACATGTACTATAGTGTGGTGCTAGGGATATTTTTGAAATTTGCAAGCATTATATAATACGTGAAGCTAATACTTTATCAATTTAAAAATTGCGCGGATGGAGATATGACATTCGGTACAGTAAAATTCATATGGAGGAGTAAATACAGATAATATTTTAAAAATTATTCAAAATACATAAAATTAAGAAAAAGAAACTACACTCATAGGTGCGTTTATCACACATGTATATACTCTTTTGTTTATGGTTATCGTCTGTAGTCAACCCGAAAAGGACTAATATTATTTGTCTGTTGTAAGTTTAAATAACTATATACACCTATATATTGATATATGAAGAGAGCTGTATCATTTTTTAAGCACATTGCGATATTTGCCATGATTAAAGTTCTTTTTTCTATCTGGACACGCTAAAGTGACTCCATCGCACCTGATGGAAAGTTAGAGATGATTACTCCTCGACAGTCGACACAATTATGCCGGCCTGTTGTAACTGGATATATACTAGCTAATCCCAGAACGCGACACACTTACGTGGGCTACTATGGCGGATTTTAAAACCTTGTGTACGGTGGTTGCTATCCGGACGGATATAAAATATATCTTAACATCAGCAAAGTTTGTAGAAGTACAGAAAATAATTTACGTATAACATGTGTTCTATGTTCTATGTTGAAGGGCTTCTCTTTGCGCATTTAGCCCGTAGCAAATCGGGCCGTTGTTCGTAAATATAACATATGTTACAAATATATTAATTGCGACTGTCGAATTTAGGATTTCTGAACGTCTATTAATTAATAATAATTATTTATAATTGAATTCGAAATTGAAGCACGAGGTAATCCAACACGCAATACTCTAACCCTAATTAAAATATTCAAACAAAACTAAAAGAACTCGATTAGCTTCGAGTGTCACAAACATTATCCTACTAATATTATAAATGAGAAAGTTTGCGTGGATGGATGTATATATCTTAGTTCCTCTTTCACGAAAAAACTACTAGACGGATTTGGATGAAACTTTACAGTAATATTGTTCATACATTAGAATAATACATAGGCTATAATTTATAAGGATTTTGTGTAATTTAGTCATAATATAAAGATACATATAAGTCGAAAAAAAAAACTGCTATCTTGGCTTACGCTGCCTGAACCGTTGGAGTTAGACAAAGATGATGTACGGTAGGATTGACCCTGAGAAGGTGATAAGCTACTTTCTATCCCGGAAATATATATATCGGGACTTTTATCCCGGACTTAAATCACGCGGACAAAGCCGCGAGCAAAAGCTAGTAACAAATAAACTCATTTAAAATAAACACTAAACAAATATATTCAATAAAACAAAAAAATATAAGCCAAACAGGTTTTATTGTCCCAACGAATGAGTAACTCGCATTCTTTTTCTGTAAAACCAATTTATTTCGTTTCAACTGGCGAAAAGGTCAGACTTTGACTGACAGATAATTAAGGTTTATTTTCCCTTACAATGATGGTTATCTAACTACGGAATGTTTTAATATTAAGTTATGTATGCTAGTACTAACAAGGTTTGATAATTGCATTTGGGGGATACCATGTTCCTTGAACCTAGTTGATACGACTAGTGTAAATAGAAAAATGCGCCTTAATTACTTGATTTCACTAGTCTTATGATCTATGATCCCATAGCAACGTAGTGTGGCAGGTTTGCTGATAATATTTGTATTCATCTAAATATTGACCAGCGGCGAAGGGTCAATATAACCCGATTTTTGCCGGCTTCCCTTTACACAGAATTTATGTCTAATCTAATAACATTAAAACGATTTAATAATATATAATAATATCAGCCCTGTATTATATACTTGCCCACTGCTGAGCACGGGCCTCCTCTACTACTGAGAGGGATTAGGCCTTAGTCCACCACGCTGGCCTAGTGCGGATTGGTAGACTTCACACACCTTCGAAATTCCTATAGAGAACTTCTCAGATGTGCAGGTTTCCTCACGATGTTTTCCTTCACCGTTAAAGTGAACGATAAATTCATAAAGAATTCACACATGATTTTAGAAAAGTCAGAGGTGTGTGCCCTTGGTATTTGAACCTGCGGACATTCGTCTTGGCAGTCCGATCCACACCCAACTAGGCTATCGTCGCTTCGTTTTTCAAAACGTTTTGCAGGCCGCATTTATGCATAGTAGTATCTAAGTTGTGTCGGGTTCCTTTTCGGAAAATTTCATTTTTCATCACTAACTGACACAACACTAACATTGCATAATATATACTGGCTTTTGCTCGCGGATTCGCCCACATGACAGTCTTTCTGGGATAAAAATCCCGCTATATTTTCTGGGGGCAAAAAAAAGCCTATGTCCTTCCAAAGGTCTCAAACTATCTCCATATCTAATTTTATTGAAATCTATTCAATAGATTTGAGTTTATCGTGTTCAGGCAGACAGACAGACGCGGCGGAGGTTTTGTTTTATAATGTGTACGTATGATATATTATTGTATCCACAAAAGCACAAAGCGGTACGGCAGCACTAAGGTCCTGGATTCGAATCCCGGGTCGTGCAAAGTGATATTTAGGTTTTTCTGCTCAGCATCAGTCCGGAGTTTGGAATTTGTGTCCAAAATGGCGATAGACTCGTTCCCTATCATATCATAGGACGGAACACACTTGGCGAAAAGTGGGAGCCCTGGTTGCGCCTCTGCAAATCCCTTCGGGGATAAAAGCGTGATGTGTGTGTGTGTGTGTGTGTGTTTTTTTGTGTCCATAAAATCCTGGTATTCCTATTTAATAAATAAACCCAACTGAGAGCCTGTTTCACATCTGAGAACGTATATTATAAAATCTGTCTGTTTTTAGAACCATAATCCCTCACAATGCTTTTAAAAGATCAGGACCCTTATTCTGTATGATAGTGTAAACGCGTAACGCGGCCGTGTCATGTTATCTTTGAGAAATGTGCGTGGAATGGTATTCTGTAAGCCAAATTTCTATAGTCCTAAACATGATGCGTTGTGTTACGTGCTTGTTACACACTGTCAAAATAACGTGCGGGATAGAGAATAAGGCCCCAGCCTTTTTAGACACATGAAAATGGCTTTGTACCGTTAGTATTTGCGCTCACATAATTTTATCTAATTTAATCTATCTTACCAATATTATACGTGCGAAAGAGTGAGAAAATGTTTGGATGATTGTTAGAAGTAAAAGCAAAAGCAACTGAACAGATTTGGATGACTTGGACGTCTTCTGTAGAAAGTTTTTCAAAACCGCAAACAATAATATTTATTATATAATTAATAAAGGATAGTATCTATATTAGCGCATGACGTACAAACGGCTGAAAAGATTTTGATACAGGTTATACTATAAAGTGTAACTTTAAGCTAAAGTCTATAAAAAATTAAGACATATACATTGAGGTTGACATTCACATTGTTACAGTTATAAATAAATGGACCATAATATATATTAATAATAAAGATAATTGTGAGGATTCCTCACTTTGAATCCCTAACCGCCTGTGGCTTCGCCATCGGACGGTCATTAACTTTTATATATTTTTATATACATTGTTTTTATTAAAGAATATATAAATATAAATATGTAAAAAAGACCTTTAAAATGAAAAGGAAGATAATTTTAATGATTACAATAATTTTCTCGATTGTCGTTTCTGTCCATGAGTTAATACCAGAGAGCTTCGACAAACATCTTCCAGAGACGCTCAATTGACCGTTACATCAGAGACCAGATGCAGAAGGCAGTATTTTTGGACACGGCATGCATTGTAAGGAGATTCCTCTCTCTGAATCCTTTACCTGCAGTGACTTGGGTTTTGAGCTTCAACATTAGTGCGATTTGTTTTTATATATTTTATAAGCATTCATGTTTTTAGATATATATATTTAGTAAAAAAAAGCTCAAAATAAGGAATAGCTAATTTTAGAACACATATTGAGTGTAAACCATATTAATTAATTACCTTGAATTATGATACATCGTATACATATCTCAAGATATTACATTAGAGATTATTAGACAGCTGTGTATAATATTTTAAGAGCTTTAAGTGTATTGTTTCCACACTTCGCAATATAGTTTCTATAAAACTATTCAAATTTACAAGTACAGTCACTCACAAAAGTAGCTGAACAATTTCACAACTTTAAAACACTTCTACATATAAACTTTATTCGGAATATTATTTTTCTTTCTCTAAAATAAAGTCAACGCTGACAAGTCTATAAACGGCTAGAGGGATTTTTATAACATTTGCAGGTTATCTTCTGATTATCTTGTGAAGTTTCGTAGTGATCACATTATCAGAAGTAATGTATAGATAATTAATTAGTGTTACCCGTGCAAAGTCGGTGCGCAAGTTTGATTACATTTATTCATAATTATTTTAAGTAGTAAAGTGAATATTATGTACTCTTCAGTAATTTTATAACATGAATAATTGTGTAGAATAGTTAATTCACAAGTAATATTCAAAATAAATCAAGTAGAATCAGAATTGAAGATGTGTTTATGAAACGTTTACTACAAAATATTGCGAAGTATTTGATGTTTGTAACATACTTTGACGAATACGTCGTATATATAATCCTATTAAATGCTGGACTGATTTTTTTTTTAAAGTAATTTATGAATTTATTAATTTAATTTGCCTCTCTCGTGGTATATAGGGGCTGTGGACGTAGAGTCCTCAGTTCGATTATTAAGACAGAACACTATGTGTTTTTACAATACGGTCTGCCTTTGATAAGGGACGTTCTAAAGAATTTTAAAGATGCAATTCGTCTACAATGTGCGATAATAAACGTGACGCTTGACTCACGTGATTGGTCGAGAGACCAACGTGCGATTCACGTGTCGGTATCTCGACCAATCGCAGTCAAACGACGCGGACAATCGTGTCGTGTTTAATGTTATACTTTAAACCCTTTATTCATAGACGTAATTTATTTATGGACGGAGCGTTGCTATGATTACAAGTCTGTTTCTCAGTGCTGACGGCATAGCAACCTTCGTAGTGCGTTGACATAGGATCGTTGTGATTGGCTAATAATGAGATACAACTTTAATCTAATTGGCTATTAGATAAACAAAGCTGAATAAACAGCAAGCTGTCAGATAAATAAAGCTGAGAAACAGATTTGTTATCACAGCAATGCTCCGTCTTTAGATAAATAACGTTTACTGAATAAGGGCTTACTCCCGGGTTGACCGGACGTATAAACTAAACCAAATGATTTTTGCGACACATTTGTGGCAGTGTATTGCGCCGACACCATGTCCTAAAATCCTAGCTAATACTAACCACCAAAGCTCAACATCATACTACCTTTAAACATACTTAAAAATATATATCTATTTAAACAAATTAAGTTAAACGTTTCCTGCCAAAGCTAGCTGTCGAAAACCGGGTTATATCAAATTCAGAAATTCTGGATAGCAAAGGAACCGTTGCCACCCTAACTGTTAATTAATCTTTTCAATCAACCACCTAATGAGAAATTTCTAGTATATTTATTAGGTTTCACGATTATAAGGATTATTTTGCTGGGTTAATTTTTTTTGATAACTATAGTGGTATATCAGTACTAGGTACAAGCAAGAGAATCGGGATACCTGTTCGATTTCCAGGCCAGTCAATCCGCTGAGATTTTTCATTGGCCGAGAAAGTATCTTTTAGAGCATGTAGCCGTCTTCTCTTTTTGTTTCAAATGAATACACAATCTTCTTTATACATTTTCATAAATGAATGTTATTTTAATATTTTTTTTACAGTTCGGTGACAAGGTAGGGGACGTTCCTCTATTTGATACGTAGTTTGCCCTAGATGCCTGTTTTTTTTTCCGGATGATGCACAATATGACTTTAATTGATTCGCAATAGTGTCTCAAAAAGAGAGGGGGGGCGAGGTTCCGATATTTAATACATAATTCGTCCCCTCCGCCCTATGCATGTTGACGTTAAGCAAGCGACCAGTCATAAAACTATTATAATTTCTGTAACATGGAGAAGCGTGTTGTATCAGCCTCACATGGGATAAGGTAAGAAACAGAGAGGCAGAAGATGAATTGATTCATAAGGAAGAGGTAGTAATCTGTATGCACCACGGACCCAAAATGCCCTGAAAGTATTACTCTACCAACTTCTACGGAGAAGACAGAGAAAACACGAGTTGATTGTTATTTCTTCCTTTACAGAAATATCCTTACATAAATTCTAACAATATGAAAAGCAGTAGATACATAGCAAATGGTTACAGAAATATGTTGTCTATAAAATTAAGTACAATTTTTTCTCTTGCCACATAATTGTCACGATAACAAATGAAACTTCCAGTAAAACCAATTAATTTATTACATTACAATATATGTACCTTTCAATAATACACAATGTATTAAACATACACATACTATGTATCAACAACCTTAAGCCATTGACCCACGGATGATAATTGTAGATTTACTACCCCCAACACAATGTATCTTAAAGTTTAATTATTTTCTGTAATACGAGAGGCAAAGGAATAGTTCGTCAGTTCGCGGGACCAATATTGTTTTCTTCATTTTTTCACCTCCCGAACTTTTCTTAAGAAAAAGTATGATTAGGCGAAAAAACTTGGCCGGCTTTTTATTTTGACGCGGCGGGATCTTGAAATTGGAATGACGGCGTTTATTTTTTAAACAGAACTTATTTTCTGCAGTTTGTTTTCTTTTCGAAGGCAGACCGTATTTTGTCGGTGTACGATTTTTCAACGACCGACTTTCGAACCGATATAATTTTAACTTCCATCGAAATATTATTCCTTACTCGTTAATGATATTGTGACGGTACAATCAATGCATAAACCGTCATGTCATCAACATCGCCGGAACTGCAAGATGATCGATGCGTTGACAAAACTTTAGTGATAACACACAGCAATCACGCTAGATGGCGACAGACGATCCTGGATTGCGATGGCAAAAATTTGCGCGACGCGTAGAATATATACCACCTCCGAATAGGAACCGTCGGAGGGGCCGCGGCCGATCAGGCGCAATATCTGCCTGACTGGAAATCTTTCCCTTCCATAGAGGAACGCAACCATCTGTTCCTCTACAGCGGTGTCCACTATACGCCGCTACAATATAATATTTGGATGACACCAAACGAAGGTATAGAGATCAAATAAACTAGTAGAAAAAAGCAAAAGAAATTACAAATCTTTTATACTATTAGCTCTCCCATACTGTTAGCTATTGAAAAGCTCCGACTATGCTCATGAAAACGAAGGAATGGTAAGGGATTGTGATCATGTATTATATGCTACATAACGATAGATACGACACTATATACTACTTATAAAATCTATCCCGATAGTTTATCTCGATAAGCAAAGCATAGTTACGTAGAAGTCTTGTCGAAGAAAATGAACTCATACTTCTTTTTCAGGTGCCTCTCCATTACTGGGCCCTTATTCTGTATGATAGTGTAAACGCGTAACGCGGCCGTGTCATGTTATCTTCGAGAAATGTGCGTGGAATGGTATTCTGTAAGCCAAATTTCTATAGTCCTAAACATAATGCGTTGTGTTACGTGCTCGTTACGCACTGTTAAAATAACGTGCGGGATAGAGAATAAGGCCCCTGAAGGTTTTTAGTTAGTTCCTTGAACCTTTCTTTGTTTATGGCTAGACATAACAGATCTTCTACCGTTTTTATTCCAGTCTACTCCCGTGTATTGCGTAGCCACTACTCCCTTATCCTTCCAAAACTTCTTTTGCTTGATATTTTCTAATATATCCTAAACTCATACATATAAAGCTAATAACTCGGTAGCACCCCATGATGACTAAAGTAAAGAAGTTAAAACCACGCTCGAACAACATATAAGGTTTGTTCACATACTGCTGGGTAGTGTCCGGGCAGTTTCAGAATTATATAATTTTAATATTTCCGCTTAAACCCATATAAATTCTAAATAAAATAGGATTTGTTAATTTATTCGTATACAATTTAAAATGGAAGAACTGTTTTTGCTGCAGATAATATACACTCTACTACGTAAGTTAAACACAGGCTATATTCAATTGGAATGTGACAATGTATAGAGTAAATATAAAGACGCAGTTTTTGTACAAAACTAGTATAAGAAATAATGAACCCATAAAATGCTAGTAATAAGATATATTTTATACCGCCCAGATGGCGACCACCACCCACAAAACGTTAAAATCTGCTATAGCGTCGTGTTCCGGTATCAGCCTGTATATATCCGGTTCCAACAGGCCGGAATAATTGTGTCGACTGCCGAGGGGTAATCATCTCTCGTCAGTCGACATTCTCTTGAACCCCACTCTAGTAACCATCAAGTACAGTAAGGTCACTTTGGCAAGCCCCTATAAAAAATATATACGTTAGGTTCCATCTATGTTTACTGTACTATCAAAACGCATTTATTACCACAGAAAAAAGAATTTTGCTCCAAGAAATTCTAATTCTCTAACTGCGCACGGCCCTGACACTGCACGGCAGTGTACAACCGAACCCTAACTGCACATTATTGTGCTGTTAGCGTTGTTATAGCTTTTTACTTAGCTCCGTTACCAGTATTACGCGGAATGTTATATTAAATGTTACTATAGTACTGGGAGCGTTTACAGTGTACGGGGATCTTGAAACGGTGCGGAACAGGGAAAGGGGGATAATGTAAGTTGAAACCTTTACTCCTTACGTTTGGATATGAGTATATGACGTAATTAGGGGTCTAGCTAACGCCGTATCAGTGGTAGGGGCCCCGGGCTTTGGGACCCCTCTTGGTCAATATCTACATTAAACTAAGCAGGCGCCTAAAAGTTCGCACTGCCCTAAAGAGCCCCCAACAAATATAGATATAGGGTCCGTCTATGGCACTCGCTACTGGACCAAATATGATAATTCATTATTGTACAAGAAATTAAACCAGTGAGTGTTGAAGACAGTCATATTTTAATTGTTTTAGTGTTTTTATAGGTGAATGAAGTTTAATAAGTAGGTAAAATATAGTTTTAGTTCCACGTGGTGCTGCTAGTCTCTTGTTTTCTTGTTAACTATGTAGCCATCTATATAATAATAATAATATCAGCCCTGTATTATATACTTGCCCACTGCTGAGCACGGTCCTCCGCTACTACTGAGAGGGATTAGGCCTTAGTCCACCACGCTGGCCTAGTGCGGATTGGTAGACTTCACCCACCTTCGAAATTCCTATAGAGAACTTCTCAGATGTGCAGGTTTCCTCACGATGTTTTCCGTCACCGTTAAAGCGAACGATAAATTCACAAAGAATAAATACATGATTTTAGAAAATTCAGAGGTGTGTGCCCTTGGGATTTGAACCTGCGGACATTCGCCTTGACAGTCCGTTCCACACCCAACTAGGTTATCGCCGCCTACTATGAGTTTTATAAATTATTATATTTACCTATAAATATTATAAGTAGATCTATTAGAGCTTTCCTAACTTTTTTTTACGATTCTTTTTAAGATTCTTGTCGCAGAATTGAAACCAGACCTCTTGTTTTACAACCAACTAATCCACTATTGTATGCAGTCTGTTATGGTTGTATTGATATTATTAGGGGCCGTTCAAATATTACGTAACGCAATTTAGGGGGAAGGGGGCTCTTGTAAAATGTTACGATGCGTTACAGGCGCTGGAGAGGTCTCGTACAAAGCGCTATGTAACATTGTATTTTTTTATTTTAAAACAATAACAAAGATATTTTAGCGACTTTCCGGCTATACGTAAAATGATTGTGAATATTCGAAAAGAATTGTAAATTTAGAGTTACATAACTTTTGGAGTGGGGTACTGGAAAACGTTACGGCGCGTTACATGGGATGGCGGTGGGGGTCAAAATCCTCAAAAATAGCGTTACGTAATACTTGAACGGCCCCTTACTAATCTCAGGGGCCTTATTCTCTATCCCGCACGTTATTTAAACAGTGTGTAACAAGCACGTAACACAACGCATCATGTTTAAGACTATAGAAATTTGGCTTACAGAATACCATTCCACGCACATTTCTCGAAGATAACATGACACGGCCGCGTTACACGTTTACACTATCGTACAGAATAAAGGCCCAGTTGACATCTGCGCCGCGCCTTATGTGAGTTCTAGAATGTTCTGCCCTAAAACACATAATCCATTAACTTGTTTGATGATTAATTCATACAAACCAAAATATGTTTTCTTTCCAAGAAGCTTTCAAATTATGGAACATTCATTTTGTGCGTACTTCTAAGAATTTATGAAATATATCGAAATACCGAGACATTTGAAGACAGCAACATAATTAAATTAGTTGGGTAGAAAGAACGAGTCGACCTCGCTATGGGAAGATTAAGAATATTTATACAAGATCTCGTAGTCTATTTTGGCAACCAAAAAAAACATATTTTTTTAAATGTAAACAAATATATTTCTTATTTTTTTTTTACATCAAAACCATCTTATATTTTGATAGCGCACTATTGTAACGTGCTCTTTTTTTATTATTTTTTTATTTCTTTGAATGACGATATGAACTTGCCATTCGCCTGATGGTAAGCGATACGACCGCCCATAAACAGTAGAAACACCATCCAACACCTTGAATTACAAAGTATTGTTTGGTATTCCACTGCGCTCGCTATCCTTAGACATGAGATGTTAAGTCTTATTATGTCCAGTAGTTATACTGGCTACAATGTCCTTCAATCGTCCCTCGTCAGGAGACTATTTACCATCCGGAGTAGTGTAGCCACTTTTCACTTTTTTTTATAAACATCATCAATCTGTTTCCGATGTAAAATTGGTTACATATTTAAGTCATCAGATATATTTCGTCAAGCCCTGGCTTACATCACGGAGCCGGCTGCGGAAGCCACCTCGCCACAATCTCAGCCGCAATGCCGCACTCAGAATTCAGGTAAACCGAAACATTCGTCCTGGAATTCGAACAAAGCAATGAGCTTGCTTATTTATCTTAAATACAAGTTTAGGTTGGCTAATCCATCGGAATGGCTTAGAATCATATAATGTAGGTACCCGAGATGATGGATAAAATACTCAAAGAAAGAGCGGCGATAGCCTAGTAGGGTGTGGAACGGACTGCCGAAACGATGTCCGCAGGTTTGAATACCAAGGGCACACACCAACTTTGCGAAATATCGTTCGCTTTAATGGTAACGGAAAACATCTGCATACCTGAAAAAATCTCCATAAGAATTTAGAAAGGTCTGTCAACCTGCATTAGGCTAGCGCAGTGGACTAAGGCTTAAATCCCTGAGTGAGGAGTGGAGGAGGCCCGTACCCAACAGTAGGACAGTATATAATGCAGTTCTATTTTTTATAAAGCACTATTATTTTTATAAACATCGGGCACTAATAAAAAAAACTCTAACACTCGACTAGTATAATATCGTTTGAAAAATGTCCATAGTATTTCGCTATAAACTCCCACACAAAACATACAATGCCACAACATTCATAAAATTCCAGTAAAAAATCTCCACTCAGGCGCGAAGTCTTACGCGAAAATAATAAAACTAAAGCCCGTTCGAAAATTAAAAAGCTGCGCGAGTTACGAATCGCATCCAAACGCGCCATTGTTACAACGGTAAATGTTCCCGATGCAGTTTGAAATAAATTAGAAACTCGCAGAAACTAGTTAGGAACTGTTGGGGAAAAATTAAAAAAGGTACCACTAGTACATACCTGTTACCTTCTGTTTATAGTGTTATAATCAATTCGGTCACGCGACAAAGTACTGTGGGTTTTCGATTGAACATTTTAGAGCAACTGCCATTTTGAATGAACGATCGCTTTTTCGATCTATCCCGCGGATAGACCAATCAGAACAAAGTGTTTTTGATACGTTTAGAAATGATTCATTTTGATTGTTTCTTCCTCGGAATTGGATTGAAGATTGAGATTGAGATCGTCTATTGAAAACGGCTGTAAGTCGAATATGTATTTTCAGTAGTAAAAATATATAGAATATGCATCACATGAGTATCATTAAAATCTAATAACTAGCAAAATCAAAAGTAATGAATTATAGAGAATAATACGAAAAACACAAAAGTAATTTAATCTATTAACTATTTAAATATAACTAGTAAAACGCAGTGGAGTTGCATGAGTCCTTAAAACTTTTATAAGATTACTTGATTACTTTTTATAAGATTGTCGTGCTGAGGTCTCGGATCGATCTGCGACTTAAACAAAGCGTTATCGGGTTTTCTACCGTGCCCAGCAGTGGGACAGTATTATATCAGCCCGGAGTTCGGAATTTGTGCCCGATATGGCAAAAGGGTCGCTCCCTGTAGCATCATGGGATGGAATACATACGATGGAATGTGGATGTACCTATTGCGCCTTTGCCTACTCCTTTGTAGATAAAAAGCTTGACTGTGTGTATTTTACGCAATTTGAGGCCCCTAAAAGTGACCCCTTTCTCACTACGCTAAACCACTGGTAATACAAGTAATGATTAAGTGCCCTATAAGATATTATTGGATTGAATAGATACACTCAATGGAGTGAGTAACAAAGCCCAAAAAAAAGCATGAAGTCATACAAATGTCGATGCTAATATAATTATGTCACAAATAAAAGTGAGATGAAAGTGACAACAATTAGTAGGAACCAACAACGTTTTTACGAAAATTGTTGAACATAAAGTAATAATTGGTGCTTGTACAAATAGAGGGAATCCTGTAAGGTCACGAACTAAATTGAAAACGTGATGTTTTGCCTATGAAATTATACGTGTTTGTTTTAAATATACGTACCGATTTCGATTAGCGGACGTTGTTAGATCCCTATATATAACTAGAGCGTTTGATTAAAGTTTAATATTACTAAGCGACTATTTCAATAATCGCTTCCAATCGCTTTTTCAACAAAAATATTTTTTTTCATGCTTACATTGCCTTAGTGGCTTAGTTTTTTTTTACATATTTATACGTATACTACCTTATTGGCGTCTTCAGTATCACACCAGAGCCTGGACTTTGGAGTCTTAGTTACATCTCCACTTACCCCGAAATATAAGACGTGAATGCTGTATATTTTTTTTAGATTTTAATCTAGTTTTGTGGGATTATTTATGAGCGGCATAAATCAATTATAAGATCACTTATGACCTGTTTCACAAGTGTCAAATAAATTTTATATCAAAATGAAACAAAACAAAGTAATTAATTTGAACCTGTAAAATATTAAACATTATTTAGATTTCACCATAGTTAACTCTACCACCAGTTCGGCAAGCAGTTCTCACCAGAGAAGAACGAGCAAGAAACTCTAGTTCTTTTGAAACAGAGAAAGAAAAAAATAAAATTAGTTTATTTATTGTTGTTAAGAGCAGTTTATTTATTGTAGATAGTACTTATTTTATTACCATTTATTTAGAAGCATAGATTATAGTGACTTTTGTATTTGATCGGCTTATACATTTATGTGACGACTAGCATTTACTCTGAAGTTGCGAAACTCTTCTAAAAAATAAATCACTAAATCTAAAGATCAGTCAACGCGTGCCGTATCAATTATCACTATCAGTTAATGATGAAATATTAATTAGTCTGATCTTAATACATAATTAGCATACAATCAAATTAATAATTAGATGTCAACATAATAATTATCGGCCAGATTTAGTGTAACGGCTTGGCTACGTGTCATACGTATTGGTTCGTTAATAATAATAATAATATCAGCCCTGTACTATATACTTGCCCACTGCTGAGCACCTACCCTACTACTGAGAGGGATTAGGCCTTAGTCCACCACGCTGGCCTGATGCGGATTGTTAATATGGACTGTTTACACAGTATACCACGCAGGTTGTTTCGTTAGAGATTTGAGGTTACCTCATGGTACCCCGGATCCTCCTCTAATACGTCGATGAAGGGTACCACGGGGTTTAAGTAGTTACGGCGACGTGCATAACATGCTGGTAACCCCGACATACCCGCTTTAGTTCCTCGGACTAATGCGGGGCCTTATAGTAACTTCCCCGAGAAAAAAAAGACACAATGCCAAGGACAGCCAAACCGCTGTTTTTAAATCACAACGTAAATTTACCGGTTTTCTTGAGGCACTTATGCCGTAAATAGTTCTTGTAGCTCAGTTCAGATGCCGATTACGAAATAGTTAAGGTTTTCCGCCCAAAAGTCCAACTTAAGTTATGACCTCGGATTTATATCTAAATAGTTTGTTATGATTATTTAAAGTTGAAGGATATATAAAAGCGAGGACATAAAGAAATAAATCAACCGTATTGAGAATGCTATTTAAGAAGGATAAAAATAAACTTTAATGTTACGTATTGCTCTTGAATTCACTCTTTTCTTTTCTGTAAAATGATGGACTTTGGTGTATTAATATTAAAGATGATAAAATGTATAGAAGCTAACGTAAAAATACGTTATTATATTATTGTTTTTTACGTGATTATATATGTCAAATATGGGAACATAATAATAACAACTGTAGAATGTATAGCGAAACGGACTAATAGTAATCTCGAAGCCATTTATTATTATTTTTAAATACGACGAAATTACTTTTGTTTATATATGTTGAATAAATCTCAGCATAAAAAAGGCTTAAATAAAATATTTCCTACCTTTCCAGCTCCATCTAAACCTCACGTCCATTCACGGTTAACACGTCAACAAAAGTCCTCGATAACAAAATACAAAAGCTAAAAATTATCACGGCCATAGGAAACATTACATCTTTCGACTCAACTCGAGCCGGGTCTATAATTCTCGTTCCAAAAGACCTCCCCCCTCCCGGAACTCGCCCACCCCCTTATTAACAATGTGCCGCCGTACATTCAGCACTTCCGGTGCCACGTAACACACTTCCGGCCAGTTCTTGGCTGGCCATGCGGCCGCATTGTTAGCATTTTTACTGTTTTCTACTTTTAAATTTTAACGTTTCACACGACTTTTTTTACTTTTCAGCGGCGGAGCATGTTTTAATATATCACGCGGTAAGGCAATAAGTTGGTTCTGTTTCTCACCATTTAAGTTAAACGTGTAACGTACTTTAAATTTCAAATTCCTCTTCTGCGGCTGCTGTAAAATGTTTTGTCTTATTTTCGAACTATTAATAACAAAAACGTAGCAAGTCATCATGGCGATTATTAAAGTTTTTTTGCTGAGGGTAGGATATATTTTTATATCCGCCTATCTGGGCGGATATAATGCCTCTAAACAAGTAATTTTTATTAGAGATCTTTTATTTTTATTTATTTATTTATTAAAAACTTTTTTATACACCAAAAATGTAAAAAGAAAATAAAAAGAAGACAAATTTGCATACAGACGGTGGAAAAGAATCTCAGAACAGTGACAAGCATAGAAGTAACATTATGACATTTGATGAGCATTTGAGTGTACTCTGTCTTTGACAGCAAGAAATTTAATTGTGTTGCGATCTCTTCTGACATCTTATCGATATCGATAGATGCTTTGTCTATCGGCTATGGTAAATTCATAGACCTGCTAAAATAAACACTTTTCGGTCAGTCAACTACAAACCGTTGCAAAATGCTATTTTAGATAAAGGTTAAAAAAAGATATCAAAACCCTAATTTGGTATTCAAGTACCAAATGAGGTCTGGGTATATAAAATCACTCGTTAAGAAGCTGTTAAATTACAATAAACTATAGAACTACCGGCTCTCTTCGAGCTAAATTTTATCCAATTTTCATTTGCTATTTACAGCAGTTTCCATGCCTTCCGAAACGTCATTCACACAAAAATGGTTTAGCATTTAGATTATTAAATTAAGAAAATCTTAGAAATTTCGGAAGGAATGGAAACCGCTGTAAGTAACAAACAAGAAATCGGCCGGAATTTCGTTTAGGAGAAAGCCAGTACGCCTTCTGTTCTTTTCTGACTTTCTTAGGGATTAAAAGATACCCAAGAGGTGTGATTTGACAGAAGCTACTAAAATGGGACAATAAAATTAAAACACAGCGGTATCATTCATGTCACATATGTTTGATAACTTATTTCAAAGTTAATAAAACTTTGTAGAAATGCATAGAGCAAACACGGTGCTGTTTTTTCCAATGCCAATTGGGACGAGCTATGGCAACGATCCATTTTTGCCTCATAGCAACATCTGTGGGGAATCTGCAATGAAACACACTATGAAAATCAGATAGTTTCCTCAACCCCCAGCCTTCGCGCACGGTTTCCAAGTGGCTTTTACCACTTCACCACCGTATATTGAAAGTAAAACGCAATTTATGCAAAATAGTCAACTACAATATACTAACATCTATGTTATCGACAGAATATGCAGAACAACACTATTGAACACGACTACGTAAATTGATAAAAATGAAAAATACTTAATAATTACTGTATCGAATGGCCAACAGCAGATTATAATATGACTACAGCATAATAAAGATTAATTAATAATACTTTTGCACTTATGTACAGGGTTTAAGCAAATATATTAGGTTTTTTGTTTACTCACCGATGGAAGCTGATGATTTCAGTTTCATTTTCTTTACGACAAGAATGAGATTTACACCCCATAATAACGCAGGCCATTGCTTGTTCGTAGGGCTATATTATACTTAAACAGCACTGTGTATTTATATTAATTAACAACAAAAATATAACAAAACATGCAGCCACTTTTGAAAAGCACGCGCTGAAGTATTACGTAACTAAATTGTGTGGGCGCGTTTGTGACATTGTTTTGTGGTTGGCAAGTTGGAACATTTGACATTTTATTTGCTTTTTAATTCGGCATCATAAAGAGGACCAAAGGTAACCATTTGATAATTTTAAAGTGTACGCAAGCCGACCTTAGCAACATAATATTTGTTTCGTTCTTTCCAACGGTTTTGGCCTATTTGAAAAAAAGGACAAGTATATGAGGGTAATTTAGATTCCTTCTATGCTTGTTCTTGTTCTGAGAAAAGAATACATTGGTGGTACAAATGACGGTCTTATCGCTCAAGGCGATCTCTACCAGACAACCATTGGATGGAGATGATAAAAATAGTCGAAAGGGCAGTACGTACGGGCGTACTTAAAAAAGATAAAAAAAAATTATAGTAATAGCAATAATAATAGTAATATGAAAAATTTGATACGATAATATATAGAATATACTACATAAATATACATATGCGCTAACACAAATAATTTATAGACAACATATACATATGTACATACATACATATAATAATAACAGTATGTTAAACGGAATTTTAACTTATAAACACATTTTGCTAGTAGTAGGATATATTTTTGTATCCGCCCGGATAGCGACTACTGTACACAATATGTAAAGTCCACCATAGTGGCCCAGATAAGTATGCCGCGTTCTGGGATCAGCCTGTGTATATCCGATTTCAACAGACCGGCATAATTGCGTCTATTTCCGAGGGTAATCATTTCTCGTCAGTCGACATTCTTTTGAACCTCACTCCAGTTACCATCAGGTGCAGTGGGGTCAAATGGGAATAAAAAATAGCGAAACAGAAGTTACGTACATACATACATAACATCACGCATTTATCCCCGAAGGGGTATGCAGAGGCGCAACTAGGGCACCCACTTTTCGCCAAGTATGTTCCGTTCCATGATGTGATAGAGGGCGAGCCTATCGCCCTATCGGGCACAAATTTCAGACTCCGGGCTGATACTGAGTAGAAAAACCCAAATATCACTTTGCCCGGCCCGGGATTCGAACCCAGGACCTCAGAGCGCTATTGTACCGGACATGCAATACAACTACGCCACCGAGGCAATCAGAGCGAAACAGAAGTTGTGTTAAAGTAATAACTGGAACAAGAAACATAACCATTATACTAACGTCTTAAAGGTAATTTGAGTTATTATTCAAATTATACGAACTAAAAGTAAATTAAGAATGGCAAATATTAAATGGGTAATTTGGTAAAGTCATTTTTAAACGGCGCGTGAAAACACCTTGTACATTTCAAGTCGGACAATAGAATGTAATTCTGCGGTATTGGCTCCGGTGATTTAGCATAAACTGTAGGTGCGATACGTTGTGATAAGCGAAGCGATTTTCGTTTTTTACTATTTCGGAATATTAGTAGGATGGAGTGGTGGTAGGATTTTTTTTATTACTTTCAATGACGAGACGCGCTTGCCGTTCGCCTGATGATAAGCAAAACGACCGCCCATAAACAGTAGAAACAACATACTATACAGATACAGAATAATATACTTCAGTGCAAACACAAACTACTTCAAAAAAATACTGGAAAATGCCTCGCGAAGACATGGCATTATAAAGAATTATAACAAAATCTCCATACATCATCACCACCTTCAGCCGCAGGATGCCGAACATGGGCCTCCTCCAAAGATTTCCGATCAACCTTTTGGAAGCGGCCCGCATCCAGCGACCTTCTGCGAATTTATTAGGTAGACAGACGTCCGACGCTGCACTTGCCAGTTCGTAACCACTCTATACTTCGTTTTCAGAATATTATGAAACTTACTGTTGCTTCAAAATTCCTTAAATAACAGGTGATTAGTTTACGGTTGCTTCAGCTGTCGAGTAATTACCATCAGTCGATATATTTAGGCAACAATGTAACTTTCAAATTTCTTTGCCAGAAAAAAACCGCTACTCTCCACACCTCGTCCCATCCTACAGTGACGCGTCGCACAGCGGCAAAAACCACAAGGGCGGTCATAAACTTTGATTAGATTCTGTACCAAGCCCCGTGTCGTACATTAGAATGCGCGAATTGAGCTTGGTTGTAATTGAATTTTTCACGTCATTGCTCAAGATTTGCGCGTCGCAAGCATTACCTCGTGAGGAAAGGATTGAGGAGTTGATTAAACTGGGAGTGATATTTTATTAAGGCCTGAATGACGAATTTGCGACGGTATTCAACAATTGCGAGTATATCAAAAATTTGTAAATGAAAACTTATTGCGAATTAATCTGCTTGTCAGAAAACAATTCCCAAAAAGTAGTCATCTAGATGGATTCTTACACACCAGAAACGTAACACTAACTAAAAATAATTTGACAGCATTTTACGAAGGGGATTTTACTATTATATTCTTAATTCCTTCACCAAGCACCTTTAAACAAATTTGTTATAGAACGATTTTTTTGACATACATAACACCATTCCAATCCAAAAACACCATCTCACCACTTTATTAATCAATAAACGACAAGTCGGCTTTACGTCTCTCGCCCCGGCGCCCATACATCAAATTACAGGTGAAGCAAATTGTGTTTGTGAGAAATAAACTAGACATGTTTTTATTTATACTGGTCGAAGCGCGTGCCGGGAATACACAACGCTGTTTATAACAATAGATATTTATTGTGGTTGTTATTGAAAAAGTGAGGCATGATACAGGTTCTTTTTAGCATTAACGCTTTTTGTGTTATAAAGGTAAATGAATAGCTCCTAGCCGAATTTCTGCCGACGGCCAATCCGCAGCAACGAAGATCAGCCAGGTAGGCAGGATATGTTATAGTGCATGAGTATGAGCGCAACACCCAGGTATATTCTCTGTTCCTTCACTCTATAGTCCAGCAAAAGGGCAATAGTAGGTAAAAAACAATCAAAATGTTTTAGCCCGGATTACGAACCTGAAACTCCAGCGCGATAATCGAACTCATACAGCATACCCAATGTCGTAACTACGTCACCAAGGCAGAGATGTATCATATATATTGGGAATTGCATAGTTGCATTAACATATGCAGGTTTGTTTAGCGCTGTCAAGTAGTCTAGTTACGCTGGGAATCATATAGATTCGTTTAGTAATTGTTCCATATTCCTGCGCATAACAAATTGTTGGCTAGGCGTTGCTAAGCAACAAACAAGTAGGAAATTCAATGATATCATTGCCTTTTTATTGCATTGAACTCCATACTCTATATACTCAAAATTGGTGAGCCGAGCGTAATTACTATATATTTAAAAACAACAATTACCTAATGTTGTCTTAATAGAGATTACATCATAACATAACCCTGTAATTTTCTTATGCTAATCGACCTAATGACAATACAATGTCCGTACACATTGATTATGGAAATAGCGTGTCCATCTATTATGAAGTAAATGGGAAACGGGCAGGTAGCTGTCCCATTACAAACTTTGTTTGAAGGCATCCTAGCGAAAGGAATTAAAGTTTTATCATAATCGCATTCGAGGCCCTACTATGATATTGTCTTTATGAGCAAAACATTAGAGATCATGTGATGGGAATTACGTCAAAGAGGGGATATACAAAAGCTAATATTTGATGCCTATGTTAGCTTACTCAATCAAACAGTCCTATTCATGTTCTAAACAGATCTTGACACCCAAAAGGTCTCATCAAGCAGACGACTGATCGTACACTGGCATGCAGCACCACATTTTATATTACCTATTTATATATAAAATTATTTAGTATATATCACGTATATAATTTTAAAGTGTTCTTTATTTATTTATTTTTATTTAATACTTCTGTATGTGTGTTGTGTCCGTGACAAATCAAATATTTTTTTACCCTTCTTTTCTAAAAAATTGCGGAATTTGAGATGTATAAAACGTGTAGAAAGATAATGATCCACCCCATCACAACTATAGTAGAGGTAAATTATAAAACAAAATATAATAGTATTGTGACGACGCGTTCCGCAGTTTTGATAGGGGTTTAATGTGATAATCCCTTGTTAATTGAGAAAGGGACGAGTAACAAAGTGATATTAACACGAATGCGATCGTGCATTGATACAGAGTGTGTGTTTGAAATTTTCAATAGACAAGAGGTTGACGAAATATTATTTTAAGGCAAGGGTTCTCAAAGTTCACACGCCATCTGCTGCCTAATATAGAAATGCCTACGCCCTCTCCTCTTTAATGTATTGAAGACAAAACCAGGTGGTTTACCAATAATCCTAACTAATATAAACATTGTTTGTTTATTTGTTACACCTTCATGGCATTACTTCTAAAACCGGTGGTCATGAAATTTTGCATAGACGTTGTCCCCTGACAAGGGAATGTTTGTAAACTGACATCCAGAAAAAAGTACTGTTCCCTGTGATAGAAATTGATTGACAAAAATCTACATTAACGTCTCACTTTACATGTTATCACGTCTCCCAGGAGGGCGTGCTACCCTCTTTGAGAAGCAATGTTTTAAGGCCTAATAGAGACAAGACCAATTTACTTTATTTAAGTTAATTATGCTAAATAAGAAGCGGTAATTCAATCGTTATGAAGTCATAAAAGCCGCTCAGATACTGTTAACTTGTTTCTCGACGCAGGTACAAATGTTGTCAAGATGCAGTCAATACTTTGCTCCCATACAATTACTATTAAAGTAACTTTAACAAAATTATAAAACATATATTTTTTATTCGCCCGGATAGCGACCACCGTACACAAGGTGTTAAAACCCGCCGTAGTGGCCCACGTGTGTTGCTTTCGGGATCAGCTTGTATATCCGGTTCCAACAGGCCGGCATAATTGTGTCAGCTGCCGTTGGATAATCATCTCTCGTCAGTCGATATTCTATTGGACTCCACTCCACTTATCATCACGTGCAGTGGCGTCACTTTGACGTGCACGTAAAATTAAAACTATAATAACTCAACTACAAACGTAAAGTAAGTACAAAATGAAATAACATTTCGTATATATTTACATTTCTGTCGGGACCGTCCTTTTTAATGAAAAAGGTCATCCGAAACTTACCTACGAAATTTATCCGACATCGGATACAAAAGGTAATTGGGCCGCAAGAATCTATTCAAATTTCGAACAGACCGCAGTTTGTGTATTCAGTTATTCGTTCATGCAAAACAGGTCGATAGTCGCTTGTCATTTTAAGTTATGTAAAAAACGGAGTGGGCCCAATAAAAGTGGCGGTACTCAGTTGGCAGGAGTTTGCTTGTACGCGAAAATAGTACTTAGCTTAAAGTAAATAATAATTAAATAATCCATATAGACTTCGAGCATACCGGAGTCCAAAATAAAACAAATTTTCGGATGTTTTCGCGGTTTTTTAGTTTGACATCCGCACACTGTGACCATGGTTGCAAAATCTTCCTTCGGGAGTAAAATTAAATAAAGAAACCGCGATAAAATCCGAAAATTAGTTTTATATTGATACACAATATAGCGTAATCATCTATGTCCGCAACGTGACCTAAAAGACAATAGCAGCAACATCCAACCCCAAATAGAGGAATTCACCCAGTATTGATATTCTGCGAGGGTCACACGAATACATCCTACTAATAATATTATAAATGTGAAAGTTTGTGAGGATGGATGTATGTTTATTCGCCTTTCACGAAGAAACTACTTAACGGATTTGGATGAAACTTTACAGTAATATTGGTTATACTTCAGAATAACACATAGGCTACAATTTTTAATAAATTTGTGTAATTTGTTCATAATATTATCAAGTAACGATACATATTATCAAGTAATCGGATAAAAAAAATATCTCGGAAGACTGCTTCACGCGGGTGAAGCCGCCAGCAAAAGCTAATACAACATAAAATATTATTTATTCAAATTATACTTATAATGTAAAATATTGTTATATTAGATGAATCTCGACCTAATTAGTAGAACCTATAGGGATGGGAATTCAAAATGTGGTGCAACAATATTGCGCAAGAAGTTGATTTATATACTACTATTAGTGTTTTCCGATTGAACACTTACGTATAATACATTGCTTGCCCGGGGTAGTTTAAATCTCATGGAGCAATAGCACTCAGTGTTAGACTGAATTAAGCTATATTTCTACCTATCGCTTTGGATACAGACTGATACTGCTTTGAGGTCCAAGATTCAAATCCCGAGTTGGGCTGTGATATTAGTATTTTCCGCTAGTATGAAATCCAGTCTAAAATTTGTGCCTAATATAACGGTAGTCCCGCTTATAACATCATGGGACGGAACTTACGGCAAAAAATAGGTGCCGTGGTTGCACTTCTGCCTACACCTTTTGGGATCCAGGCGTGATGTGTGTACGTTTACTTTCAATAATTTATCATAACCTTTTTCTTCCCTTGCGAGTAAATATCCATTAAAGCTATTTCTCTGTAGTGGGTGTTTTACGTAACCTTTTAATATTTGAGAGCGTTAGTTAGGAATTTGTTATGAGTAGTGGAACTTAACCTTCCCTCGCTAACGAGCTTACCGATGACATACTCCGAAATTCATGCCACATTAATTATGGTTCCCCACTTCTGGAGTTAGGTGTTAGTTGTACGTGTGTTATAAGAGATGGTTGGGTTTCTAGAATAGAATTTTGTGTTTTGTATCTTTCTGCGAGCTCGGTTAGTGTTTTATTTATTTATTCAATAATTACACCATCTTACTACTATATAAATACAATAAGTTTTCCTATAGGTGATGAACCTTTACAGGTGTATACAACATTATTAACAAAACCACAATCGTTAGATTTGACCGATGGCAAATTTGAAAACTAATTTAATGTGTTCGAGAATTCGGTTCTTGGAATAGATTATTTTCGTTTCTTTTACGTCTTGGTAATGGTATGAAAAGTTCGAGATATTGAATGTCTACAAAGATAATTGAATAAATATTTAATTTACAAATAAAAGTCCTGGATATCGTTGCTTTGACATTTATAATTTGTTACACGAAACACTTGAAACAAGGAAAATGTTCTATAAACATGTAAAATAAAATTGACATTGAAGCTACTTCAACTAAATTGCTAAACTGATCAACAGTCGATCAGTGAATTTCTTCAATTTATTTAAGGACAAGCTCAACACAACTTTATTTCCTAATCCATAACTACCTCAAATTTATAGTCCGATACAATTCTAATTTGTTGTGATTGGCTGTATAGTATTTACAAAAAGTCTGCCAAAGCAAGTTTGAAAAGAATAAATCTTTAGCACCTTAGAGATTCAACACTATATATAACTAATAACCTACCAACTGTTCACCTACCTTCTGTTACAAACGTAATCTTTGAGAGCCGTCAAGTCGCTCCAAGGTCGACAGGTGGCAACCACGGCATCAGTAAAGTTTGATTAGATTTGTACCCAACCCGATGTTTCTCTCTGTCCATTAGAATGCAAGCGATGGGCAGCCGTGTAATTGAATTTTTCCAAGTCATCGAACATGGATTTTTACTTGTTTTAGAGTTCCTTTGGTGTGGTAAACCGTCGTTCGTTTTTTTTTTTGTATAAACCGTCTTAGTCTATTGGCATCGACTATAGGCTGTAGTATGGTCTAGCGGTCTATTTCCAGGCCAAGCACACGTGATTAAGTTTTTTAAGACGGCCTGCAACTGGATCTCTCAGAGACAAAGTTTGATAAACGGTTGGTCGCAACAGCGAAGTTCCATCTTTTCTTTAACATACTGGAAAAAGTGCTTTATGCTAACTCCATTTTATGGATAAGGGTAGGTGGTAGATAAAATCCAAATTTGTTTATCGACAAAACAGTAACACCAAATGGAAACAACCCTACTTTAGGTATAATATTATCGACATTATATTGAAACACCTTAGTAGTAGTATAATTGGGAACCTCGCCTACCAAAGTGCCAAAAATACATTATTGGACACAATACCGATCTTTATGTTCTAGAAAATTCTTATATGTAACCTTAAACTCTGATTGTACGAATAACCACGTAAGTCGAAATCCCTGCTACAGAAAAATCTAAATATTCGCTCGAAATAATGCTGTTCTACAATAAATAATAATAATAATATCAGCCCTGTATTATATACTTGCCCACTGCTGAGCATGGGCCTCCTCTACTACTGAGAGGGATTAGGCCTTAGTCCACCACGTTGGTCTAGTGCGGATTGGTAGACTTCACACCTTCGAATGTTCTACAATGCTTAGTTTAAATCCAAGATTGTATTCATTATACTCTTTCAATAGTCAAAAAAATCAAAATATTTACTCGCAATGAAACTACGGAACTCTACATTTTATTTTTGACGAATGGCTGCACTTGATCATCTTTTTTCCACTTTCCCGCCCTGCCACCTCTTTGATAACAGTTTGCGTCCGCTATGCGTGGAATATATAAATGGAAAAATTGGACCGGTGAATTCAATTCTTTTTTTACTAAAGTGCTTTTTCCAATCTACGGGAGATGAGGGAGACAAAGGAATCGTCCCGTGAGAGATAATGAAATTATTTTTATTTAAAACATATTCTCATAAAAATTTATTGTAATTGAATTCTTTACAGAGGATTGAAAATTTCATTTGTCAAACACGTCTCATAATTACATGTTGCGATTGTTTGTGTCCTAGATAATTTTTTTCTCCTGTTTTTTTTTTTATTGTGGAATGAGTGATGATTCGCTGAAGAGTCTTGTGTTTATGTATGTATGGCCGACAAAGGGTAAGGTCTCGCTATTTGATATGAAGGCTGTTCCTCTTGCAGGCGTTATGAGTTAGTTAAGAGTGATATGACATAATTTTTAAAATCTTCCTCCATAAATGAATAAACTCTGCAATAACTGTGATTTAGACGTGTTCGCTAGCTCTAAAAAAAACTTTCCAATAATATCTGTTTAATGTTTGTATTGTCTGATGTGAATTTGTCCCAGTATTGTTCTGTGTGCATATATTTTATAATTGTTTTTTTATAATAAGTCGTTTAACCAACTCTTAGCTTTTAAAAATAATTTACTTGTGATAACTTGGAAATGGCCTTATTTTTATTTATTCATTATGTTGTAATATGAGCTCTAAATTTTACGAATAAATAATAACGAAATAAAATTAAAATAGCATTGACCTTAAACTCTTGATTGCTGACCTGATTTCGTGATATTGGACGTCAGACATCGGTGATCTGACATCAGATATGAAAGACACATTTATTCGATCTGACAAGAGACATATTAATAAAAAGAATCACTATATATTTTGATCCTTATGAAATTAAATAAACAAACACTTAGAAAGTCTTGTGGATTTGATACAAATACCTGCAAATTATTAAAAAAAAATGTGTTATTGCGATAATCGAATTATTGATCATATTCTTCAGCCCAACACCATAAAATTAGAAACTGTTTTTTTCTATGCATACCTTCCATATTACTATATCCTAATCAGTCAAAGAAAAGCATACGAATACAATCCATAAGGAAATTCCCTGGTAACAAAACAAAACAAGGGATAAAGTCAAATGACGTCACAATTGAAAGTGGGAAGATTGCGTATTAGCAATCTTCACAGAAAGAAGAAAAAACGTCACTTTATTTCGACACATATCCAAATGCGCGAACTCGAATAAAGCAAAATACATTGTGTTGGATTTATTTTGTCTTGACATTGTGATTTCAGCATGTAAGCGGATTCTGGAATTAGAAAAAAAAATATTATCATAATTCCTTGTGCTTTTATGTGTCAGTGCCTCAAACTTTTAAAACCTATTGATATTTGCTCCTACGAGGCTTCTTATAAAAATTTTACAAGTAATTTTCACTAGAGCATGAGTAACATTAGCGACTGTTAATACATTATCTGGTACTATTTTTACAACCTTTTTCTAAACTAACTCCCCTCGCGGCTCCGCCTGTTCGAGAAAGTTTTTCAGGTTTAAACTTCCGCCTTATATTTTCTTGGGATAAAATGGCGCCTGTATTAAAATAAAACCTCTAACAATACATTTGTAAAAACAACATTAAATTCCATGCAGCAGTTTTTGCGTGATGCGAGTACCAATATACAGACAGACAGACAAAAATTCTAATAAGTGTTCTTTGGGCTTCTGTTGCTTTAAAGAACCACTATATTAATTTTACTTCAATGTCTTTAATGTACAGACATCACCTTGTAACATTTATATACAGGGTCATGTTGACATAGCGTTACTAAATGAAACCACATGCTTATCTACTTGAAAATAATACATTTCAATAAGTTACTTGAGCTGTAGATGTAAAATAAAAAAAGTGTAAGTTTCGAACAAAATGAATACTAATAAAACGTAATTTTAATTCTACTTTCACTCAGAAATACAGTCACGCACACGCCGTGTTCGCATTAAACTACAAAATGATAAAAAAATCAGAAAACTAAAAGCAGGATTTTTGGTGAAAATATTCGTTATTTATGGATTATTTTTGGCACAATGTTAACATAGGTGAAGACGAGTATATGGTTTCATTCATAACGCAATATCAAAATGAACCCGTATATACATTTTCGACGGTTCCTACGTAAAGATTCGATGAATTCGGACCGTGAAATAAACAACACTTGTTTAGTGTTAATTACCATGGTGATAATCACTTCGATCCTTATTGTCTTAAATAAATGCAGTTGATTTTAATAAGGACCGTTAAAATATCGACAGTACCTACGCAAAGTATTGAATATGCAAAATGCAATTTTATAGATTCGATACTATACGTAGGGATCGTCGTTTTGTTATAATAGATTCGCGTAGTCTATGCAATAGTAATACGATCAAGGCTCATAAACCAGGCATACCTAACGAGTTAGAGCATTGTGCGGTTTTGGGATTGACAGACAGATAGCATAATCCTCTTAATTTATTATGCAGACGTAGTTACATACTGGGAAAAGCCACGTAGTTTCGTATGATTTAACAAGTCATGTCAATTAACTGTAAGCGGATTAAGTTGAGCATGATCGTGCATTGTGGCAATTCATAGTCTCTGCCTACCTATGGGATAGAGACGTGATGTTATGTATGTATGTATGATTTGGAATGGCATGTTGAAATATAAGATATTGTTTTAGATTATGATTTATTATGTTTACGCGAATGTTAGACATTAAAATTAAAATATTTTTCGGATTTTATCGCGATTTAGATTTTAGATTTTTTAGTGGAATGGGTCCTTAACTTTTTGAGTGGAAGAGCCCCTGGCCTTTAAGCTGATCGTCCACTGCCACCTAAACTAAATTAGTTAGGTTAGCAACTGTGGCGAACGGTGAAATTTTTCAAAAGGTAACTCGGGGCAAAAAAACACATAGCTTGGTTAACATATCGTGGCCAATTTAACAGAAAACAAAAACTAAAACAAACGTAAATACACTTCAAGGGAAGTCGGTAGGAAACGGGTTGTATTGTCGCTTCGCTACTGCTTAGCGAGCAATAGTTAAGCCAGTTTTTCATACACGTGCGTCCACCACAAACTATACCACATGTAAAAAACACTGGATAAATAGTTATCCAGTGTTTTTTGCTAAGTTAGCTTAGCTTAGCTTGCATAGGCAAGCTAAGCTAAGCTAACTTAGTTTAGTTGGCGGTGGACGATCGACTTTAAGATAGGGGATGTAGAAATGTTTTTTTTTCATTCATTATCTCAATGAAAAACAATTCAACACCAAAACACACACACAACACACAAAAGCTGTTAGTTGTAAGTTTTCTGAACGACCAAGTCGCCTCATTAACGGTTCGAAACTTTGTAAAAAAGCACATTTCCTTAAGAACTACAATATTTATAAATTGAAAGAAATAGATCACAGTCGTCTACTATCTCATTTACAAACATCATTATTTACTTCTTACAAGTTGGGTATTTGAAAAAGTTATGGAGCTTTTATATCAAAGGACTTATTATATTTTTTTTCTTTCTAAGGACAAATATATATATATATATATATATATTTTTTATAATGTATAGTCATACACAAAACTAGCGGAACGAATTCAAAAATCTAAGTCGACTGTACACATTAGTTGATATTTTTTTCCTTGTGTGAAGAAAAAAAGATTGGTAAGTCAAAACTTCGAAGTTTGACGTGTATTGAAGTTTTTAATTTTTTCCGCTAGTTTTGTCGCTGACTGTACTTATTGCATTTATGCAGTCTTAAACGTTACGCAGATCCTATCCGCTTATTACTCCAAGAACATGTCACAATTTAAAAAAGTATGTTTCCATAAAATCACTATGAAACTTACAGTACGTGGGATTCATTGCTAAACTAATCAACTGCAGATTAGTTAGTAAACAATTATATACATAATATACTGATGTGTGCTAAATTTAAAAATTATTGTTCTTATGCCAGCTATTTTAAAAAAAACAAATACATACGCAAAAGGAAACATCTTAACTAATTAAATCAGAACCACAATATTTTCAAAAGAGTGTACAAATTGCAACGTACTCATGAAAGGTACAAAGGGTTAGAAGTTGGAAGAAACTTCGTAGACTACAAAGAGAGGGAACGCGAACAAAGAGCGCATTCTAGCTCCTGATATTATTTATTAACTCCACCACGAGGGGTGACATTCGAAAATAATTTACTAAAACTCCAACCGAAGTTGTAGTTAATTAGTTTAGGTTTCAAGTTTACTCTGGTTTTGTTTTGAGATTTCATGTACATTCATTATGCAGGGTATGTCTTGGGTCGCTATCGTCTTTTGAGACAAATAAGTGTTTACAGTGTTGCAGTAAAGGAGTGGTAGATTACGAATATATAAGAGAAGTTCCAGTAAAGGAATAGTAGATGACAAATATGTAAGAGAATTGTACTGTGCTCTAACGTGGTCTGACATTTATTTCTGTATATATTTCGTGTGGCAACGGTAATTCGGAAGTTAAAGTGGCAATTTCAAGATGTAACATCATCTTATGTCAGTAGTACGCTTGATCGAGGCAAAGTCAGTCGCCAAAGAGCATTACAAAACTACGGAAATCAGTTGTTCTCGTGACGGCGACCTCGCCGATTGTGCGCACTGACTGAGAAGTATCAATCTGAATCTACAACGTATAAATTTGAAATCATTTACTAGATTTTTTCCTCGCTCTAGATATCAATTTCTTTATTGCCTTAGTGGACAAACGAGCTAGCGATCCGTCTAATGGTAAGCAATGCCAGATGCACAGACAAGCCGCTACCTACCGAGAGGTGAGCACTCTTTATATACCTCGTTTATAGAAGGACAAGTCACAGCATTCCGGAAATACCGTTCGAATCCGTTCATGAGAATAAGTAGTCTATATGCATAAAGTAGGACTTTTCGGTAAGGTACTTGTTGGAGTGAAACTATTTACTTGGTTATTTTTTACATGACTGGTAAAGTATCACCGGTCTATATTTATTTTCCAGACAGTTATTCGATTATTGAAACACTTCTTTACTTCACTAACAATTTACTACATAGTAACACTAGCGGAATACACAATGTGCTCGGTTCGAGCATCGAAACAATACTGCTGAACACTTCTACAAGACTGAGCTCTCGTTGTTCGGCCGGTCCTTATATTGACAGCAGTCAATCTCCCTCCTTTTCTAATGCCTCCTCGATGTAATTATAGATGGCGCCAGTATCGCTCCGGAAATTCACCAATTCAACGAATAACACGGTGCTGCGGCGACATACTTCAACGTAAAGAAAGTAAAGGTACTAAAAGCAATGCAATACAAGTCTAGATAGAAAACTATGTAATTTGAACTATAATGGATCCTGTAATATTTTGTCCGTTTTTAAAGTTCTCTGAGCCTTTGTAATTTTTTTTTAGATCATACGATGTACCAATACAGCATCTAAATTAATTCAGCTCTATAACATCCGAACTCGCGCGCCTTCTCTATAGTTCGCTATGAATATTGAACACAGCTATGCATCATTCCGATACAGGCCATATTAAATTTTCACACGACTATTTCAGCGGTTTCCAGGAGGCGCAATTTATACACCGCAGGTTGCAATTGTAGAATTAATTAGAAATTCATACTAATTGACTTATTGAGTAGCATTGCTAAATTATCATAGCAAGGAATGGAATACCTTTGACATTAAGTCTGCCTATTTACGTCTTTGTATACAGGGCCAATTTGACATTGCGCGCTCGCAATACCACTACGTCACCGAGGTAGTCTAAGACTGAGTTTTTTGTATTTAAATTTACTGAACTGTAAACGAATTAATGAATAAAAATATCTCGAAACCAATTAAGAACACACAGAATCATTCACGACACGTGGCATAATTTCTTTTTTAACAAGGTTGATCCATATACAAGGCCAGTTGCATCCAACATCACCTCGAATTTTAATGAGGAAGACACGAGAAAGACAATTAAAAGTTGTACATAATTCAGTCGCGTCAGTCCCACACACCAGACCGGCTTGACATCAGGCCTATTTGATTACGACATTTTGGAAAATTTAATTTGGGTTTCCTCTTGAAATTTTCGCTTGATTGCTTTATTTGGCTGATTCAGGGAAATTATTTTTGACTAACTGATCCTATAGATTCGTCAGTTGTAACATTTTTGATAAGACATAAACTGGCTGAACAAATGTTATCTTGAATATAAAGCTGTGTTTGTTGCTCGTAAATGGAATTATTGCCTGACCAGGAAAGTAAAAAACTTTGATATATTTTACTGTAATGTGAAACTATTTTTTGTACTGAAAACCTTCATTTTAACACGAAAAAAAGGGTGATCCGGAATAGCAGGTACTCGGAAAGAATTGATATACAGAATAAATTTTAAGATAAGTCAAAAGTGAGACGCTTAGTGTTGGTACGACTTACTGTTTTTTGCAGATAACAATATTATATTTTCACAACACACACACAACATCACGCATGTTATCCCCGAAGGGGTATGCAGAGGCGCAACCATGGCACCCACTTTTCGCCAAGTGTGTTCAGTCCCATGATGTGATAGGGGGCGAGCCTATCGCCATATCGGGCACAAATTCCAGACTCCGGGCTGATACTGAGCAGAAAAACCCAAATATCACTTTTGCTCGACCCGGGATTCGAACCCAGGACCTCAAAGCGCTGCCGTACCGCGCATGCAGTACAACTACGCCACCGAGGCAGTATTATATTTTCGAGTCTTTTTATTTCACGAATTTAATATTCAAAATAAATATAAAACTCCAAATTCTCTAATCCATTCTACGTGACAACCTTTCACAGAATTTCAATTATAAGTAATTTCCAAATTTTATTACAAATGTAATTTCATACCCAATAACTTTAGAATTAAATCAACTTCAATTCTAGACTTTATTGTTACGTAAAGTCTAGTCTAGCTCATCTGTTCACGACTATACAAGCTTCCTGTACGTATGCCGGCACGCCGCACTAATTTGACATCCCTAATCACATAACAATTGTAATTGAATTGACTTTGAAGGATCTTCGCATGACTATCAAAATGACATTGGGTAACTTGCATGCTGTCTAGTGTGGTTGTATGATAAAGTCGTTGAGGTATTATACCTATTTATGCTGGTTAGGGACAAAGGGGAGCGACTAAAGAGTCTGAAGTATATATAAGTGAAACAGTTTTGAAGTTGCTCAACTTTTCAGTAGGTTTTACTCAAAATATGTGGTTTCATAATATAGTAACGAAATGTCAAAATGACATATAATATTGATGAAATCAAGTACTGGGATTTTTTTATTCTTAATACTTATATGTAAGTAATGAGTCCAGTAAGATAAACTTATTAATTCCAAGTATTTAGTCAACATCGTCGGTGAAGGAAAACATCGTGAGGAAACCTGCACATCCGAGAAGTTCTCTATAGGAATTTCGAAAGTGTGTGAAGTCTACCAACCCGCACTAGGCCAGCGTGGTGGACTAAGGCCTAATCCCTCTCAGTAGTAGAGGAGGCCCGTGCTCAGCAGTGGGCAAGTATATAATACAGGGCTGATATTATTCTATTATTATTATTATTTAGTCAACATGACATAGCTTCTGCCCGAGACTCCACCCGCGCTCAACAAATTTTCCGGGATAAATTTTTTCTCCCAATAAATAGCTTACTATTCGTCAAATAATTTCAGAATCAGTTTAGTACTTCCAAAGACGAGTCCTAATAAACCTTGAAACTTATCCCTTGTATAATTTTAGAATAAGGAATACAGATTGAGAAGAGTACGAGAACTGTTTAACTTCTGACAATCTCGCTATGCATACAACATCAAAATTACGCCTTGTGTCGTTTATGTATTATAATATGTAATTATTTTCTAATTTTATATATTATTAATTATTTTATGCTATGTGTGTTATATTATATTAATACTCTAGTATATCAAATTTCCAACCCTTTTTCTTATTTAATAATGACTGCCCGCTCATTTCGTTCCTAATTATCTAAATCCATCCAAAGGTTATTTGGAAGAAATCGCCGATTGCGATTAGTTCACCATTTGTACTTGCTTTCTGTTCATAATCTCTATTATGTATATATTTTGCAATAAGACTTCCATATACTTTCCATAGGACTTGACAATAAAGCAGGGATTCCCTAAGTGTGCGCCGTAGAAAGCAAATTGGGAACCCCTGCAGTAACAAGTTTAAATAAATAAATCTTAATTTTTCATGAGACACTGATATAGCCTATTAAAACTGGACTATTTATACCATAGCCGAAACCGCCTACAGCATAACTTCCAATTTTAAAGTAATACAAACGTTATTCAATTTTAAACTTTATTTACACGTAGATTGTATTGTAATAACTTTTCCATATAATAATAAAATTTAATAAATTGGAATTCAGGTACGGAACGCGGAAAATAATTGCCTGTCCAAAAATTGATAGGCATACGAAAATATCTCATAATTTTTTGTTGTCGGAATTATTTTGTCGACAAGGTATTAAAAGCATCGTTAATTGGATGTTCAATTTAATTCATAAGGTCTTTGACATATGTTGAGAGCTGTTTGGTTTGGGCGACATGAATTCAAGTGTTATAAGCGAGCTATTACTCGCTGGTATGCTCGTATTTACTGTCCCCCTTATTGATAGACGTTATTTATCTAAGGACGGAGCATTGCTGTGATAACAAGTCTGTTTCTCATCTTTATTTGACAACTTGATGTTTGTTCAGCTTTTTTTATCTGACAGCCAACTAGATTCAAGTTGCATCTCAATATTAGCCAATCACAATGGCCGTATGTCTATGTACTGCAAAGGTTGCCATGCCGTCAGCATTGAGAAATAGACTTGTTATCACAGCAATGTTCCGTCCTTAGATAAATGACGATTATGAATAACGGGGTTAGTTTATAAGAAGTTAGAACGTTTAGTCAATGAGGATCATTTGTGTGGTCTATTTTCTGTGTTCAATATATCTCAAATTTAATTACAAAATTAGTTTAATATTTAAGTCCACTTTCACCCCTTACATGCTTAGAGGTTAAATGAATTTTCAAATTCTTATCCTATCCTTAAGGTTATAGCTCAAGGTCCATTTTTCATACATTTTGTTTCACCTTTAATCTGGGTAACTAAACAAGTATTGACAAGTAAAGAATTTAAATTCACGTCTAGTTAGTGATTAGTTCTCGCAGTTGAAAGAAAAACGTAAAAATAATTAATATGCATGGATATTTCGGCCTTTAAAATTTCGTCATATTAAATTTTAAAGGCCGAAATATCCATGATTATTAATTATTTTTACGTTTTTTTTTCAACTGCGAGAATTAATCACTAACTAGACGTGAATTTAAATTCTTTACTTGCCAATACTTGTTTAGTTACCCAGATTAAAGGTGAAACAAAATGTATGAAAATGGACCTTGAGGTATCGCCTTAAGATATTTTTTTAATATAAATGAAATTTAATAATAAACATTATTTAGTCTTTTCTGCCCCATTTCTTCACTTAAGGGTGGATTTAGTAATATATGAAGAGGCGTGTTTTACTTAGCATCATTATGTAATGTTTAAGTGATTATATTTGAAGCATCATTAAAATCAGTTTGAAGTTAGACTCAAAGCAGAAACTTTCCTAAGGGCGCAATGTAACTTTCTTAATTAGTTGTTTAACTGTCATCATATTTATACTATAATGATTATGTTATAATAAGGAGAGTACGATTTTCAAAAATGGCTGAGAAATTGTGGGAGCCTCGCTAATAATTTCAGAATTGGAAGGTGCAGGAGCTTTTGAGCTTTCCAACTTTGCTGAAGGATTTCTACCCTATTTCTATATTTCAAACTAAACTATAGTTGTTACATTTAACATGTTGATATTTTTATATCATTAGCAGTGACAAAGGGTCCATATAACCCGATTCATGTCGACTTCCCTTTCGTTATGTAAAATCTAATTTTCATCGGTATGATTCACAGTCAACATTTATGCATATTAGTACCTTTATGTAGGGTCGGGTTCTCTTTTGGAAAATGTCAACCTTCGCCACTAATCATTAGACATATTTATAACGCCTAACACGGATCTCTGTCACGTGGCGCAAACACGGCCCGTGACACGTCACACGAGCACGCTACCGCTGCCGAACAATACAGCCCCGCCATATACATGTAAACGTCACAACCAATACGCTTTTGTTACATAATTAATTGATGTTCTCATATTTGGGATTGTTCAGTTAATTTTTAACGTGTGTTTATTATTGATTGTGAAGGTGGATGTACATGTCACTTAGCCTTCGAGATAGGATCAAATGTCTTTTTATAGAATAAGGTATGAAAAGAGCAAGTTATTGTATATAATCTAGGCTTGTATTGTGGAAAATTTGAGAGACACTTTTCCTGGGTAACATTTCCACGCAAACGAAGTTACAAATAAAAGCAAGTTATATATAAATGGTAGTCACTATACTTCATAAACACGAAATACTATGAACTATAAATATAATAAAATGCGAAATATCAAAGCATTAAGACTATTAAATAATCGTTTACTTTGTAAACAAAACACGATTATGCATTAATTTTCCCAAAGAAAATTTTAATGAAATTCACTGGATTCCTAGTTTATTGAATTAAGACGTCATTATACTTTCACGCTGAACAGTAAATAACAATTTAATATAATTGATTACGGACCAACTGATTTAGGGCATAATTTCACGGATCATTATCCTAAATATATTGGTTGCGATGTAAATTAACTTCCTTCAAGTTAATCGAATGCTATCAACAATTTTCATTATAATAAATTGCTTGTTCGAAGGTCGATTAACTTGTCTAAATGTCGAGTAAAAAGTTGCGTTGTTCGAAAGTTTTTCCAATTTTCCGTTCGAAAAAATAGTCTGTAAAGATCCCAGCGATGCGTAATTATAGATAGTAGAAGATAACAATTTTATCAGCCCTGTATTATATACTGTCCCACTGCTGGGCACAGGACTCTACTGCTGGGAAGGATAAGGCCTTAGTCCACCGTGCTGGCCTAGTGCGGATTAGTAGACTTCACACACCTTCAAAATGCCTATACAGGACTTCCTCAGGTATGCAGATTTCCTCTCAATGTTTTCCTTCACCGTCAAAGCAAGCCATAGTTCACAAAGAATATACACTAAATTTTAGAAAAATTAGAGGTGTGTGCCCTTGAGATTTGAACCTGCGGACATTTATATCGGCAGCCCGTACTACACCCAACTAGGTAACCGTCGCTTAGATAGAAGATAAAATATTGTTATTTTTGCGTCTTTTACACAACTGAATAATATGGCGAGCGTCGGTGGTATAAAAGCACCCCTAAGTAAAGATCGTCTGCTGGAATGCTTCGAAGTGCATTATAAATTGTGTATTGTGTATGTATCCTGCATGGATTGTGTACTAATTATGGAACTAAAGTTACAAAATGAATAATGATACTAGTTGTGATGTTCTCTAAATTAAAATGTAAACACAGAATATAAAGAAATAAAACAAATAGAATATAAAGTCTATATCAAAAAAATATCTTTCTTTAAATTGTATTTCTTTCAAAGCTTTTTTTAATCGTCATGTATTTTCGAACGCTTTGAGATACGTCATAGCTGTGCCGAAGAGCAAGAATCTCTCACGGCAACATTGTGTCTGAAAATGATAAGTATGGACCGTATACACAAACGTTACTTGATTAAGTACGGAGCAATTCTAAGGTAAGTCTGTTCCTCAGTACTTTCAGCATTACAGCCTTCACAGTGAGTAAGCTTACTTGGACGCTGTGCTTGGTTGTAATTAAAATACAACTATACATCAGTTAATTGTCAGATATACAAAGCTGAACAAAGCCAAAGAAAATTAAGAAATTGCTGACATTATGCGGTCAGGAGCCCTGTGTGCCCTCATAATATTTGTGATTGTAAGTGTTTATTTTGTGTTCTTTAACTGACAGTGGAACTAATCTAAAAGGATGCTTTCATTAGAAATACCTATCACTTATAGACAACTAAACGGGTTTGATGAAATTTCTAGTTTAAGTCTTGAGTTAAACATACAGGCATTGTCTTCACTTTAAGGCAGGTTAAATAACTATATGCGGGTTTAATCGCGAGTTAAAACTAGTAAATAATAAACCTGTGAATTATAAAGTTCAAATCTGTACTCTGAAAGATTAGTTGATTCAGAAACACGAAATGTACTACAAGTTCCCGTAGCGAGGCGTAGTACGTCTACGCCATGCTACAAAGCGCTACGAAGTTTTAGCATACATTACGTGCATAAGATTTGCGGCTGTGTTTAGCTATTTATATCAAAAGTTGTCCTATTGTTTATTTAGTGAGTACTCACGCTTTGGTTTATAGATTTTAATTATTAACTTCCAGTTATTACTATACTTTTTTAATAGTATATAAATCTGTAAACATTATTTTCGAACGCACTAATCTCTGATTCTGAAATGTACTTTAATTGTAAGTACTATAGGTTTCATATCACAGGAAAAGTTTAGACGCACAAAGCCGTGGGCAAATCTTTTTCTGTGAATAATATTAATTATATAAATAATTAATGACATATTTGAACCTACTCTGTTCGCAACCGCATTAACTCGAGTCGACGCGACATGAATACCTTTTTTTACCCGCCAAAGGCTTTTCAATGCAAAAAGCGCGATAATTCATTTGTTGTTGAATAATTGAATAAATCACGGTAATGGAACGGGTTTTAGCAAATGGATCTGTTTGCAGAAAGGTTTTCGTTCTGTGTTGTTCTCTGTTGTGTAGAATATTAGAGTTAAGAAAAATAAAAGCAAAAACAAAACAGGTAAGGACTTGGTTTAATTATTTATTTATTGATATCTATCGTACACCAACAACATAATTAACAAAATTAAAATTTCTAAAGACATAGTAATCATTAGTGGCTGATATATATGCCCATTACACAACTATATCTAAATTACACGTGAATTATAATTTTTTTATGTATTCATTTTGATGAGTTTATCTTACTTCTTATTTTATACATATAGGATTTGATATGTAAAATTGTCTCTATATTTGTAAGAAGTAAACGTAGAAACAACCGAATGGATTTCGATGAAATTTGGCACACAGACCATTCCTGCATTAACATATGGGTTACTTTTTATCTCGGCTATTTGCTCCCATGGGGAATAGTGGATATTTAAAGTCTGATTCTTAAATAGAAAGCGATACCAGTGGCGTAGGGTCCACATAACCTGATTCTTGCCGGCTTCCCTTTATATATTGTCAAATTAAGAATCTATCATCAGAATTATTTGCAGATCGCGCAATTAGTACATATATGTTGTTGGGTTCCCTTTGGGAAGATTTTACTTTACACCACTTCACGGTCTTATCACATAACACTTTAAGTTATTGCCGACCGCATTTATGCTTGTTAGTAGTTAGTACCTATATATTGTTGGAATCCGTTTCGGAAAATTTTACTTTTCACCACTGCACGGTTCAATCACGTAATATTAAAATCATTTATGAAGATGAGTGCTGAGAGCCTTATTATAATAATGTTATGCTCATGAGAATTTCCGAAGGCTGTCTACAGCGTGTTAATAAGCGATAAGGAAAACAATTTTCTCAGTGATAGCACCTTAATTAATTCGTGGGGTATTTTCTCAATATTTCCTATTATACGTATTGCCATTATAATATGGGTTTGCTTAACACAGTCTTATATTATATTATCTAACATAAAACATATCAAGCCTTTATCCCGAAGGGAGAGGCAAAGCTGCAACCAAGGTACCTACTTTTTGCCAAGGTTATTCCGTCCAACGATGTGATGCGGCAGAAATTTTGTTTCATAATATATTTTTTAGAACTTCGTGCTAGATTATCATATCGTTACTGTTGTAACTCTTATCAGCTCTATTATAAACCTCTGTGATTTGGTAGATGCTATAATTGTGTAATTAATGTTTAAATACGTTGTGTAAACAATAAAAAAAATTGGCTACTTTTTATCGTGTTAATTTTTTCCCGTGAGAAATATTTAAATTGTTGATCTAAATTCTTAAGTAGATGGCGCCTGCGTCGCATAGATGGTTCTATGGGCAGCTAGAGTGGTTTGGAAATTTTGTAGCGATAACGGCTTTCCTCGCGGGTGAAGCCGCTAACGAGCATTTCAAATAAACGTTCATGTATTTGATTGTTTTGTCTATATATGGGGAAAAAATTTCGCAATGGCTGGACTGATTTTGAGGCGTCTTTTATTGGCAGTTATAAGAGTATTCACAGGGTTATTAGAATTAATTTTATTCTATAATGATCACGCAAGTGAAGCCATGATCAAGGCTAGTGTGATATAATCTTAAAACCCATTTTGGAATATTGGAAGTGCGCCGCAATAACGCAGAACTGAGTATTAATATAACCTACTAGTGCCCGTATAAATTAATCTGAGTATCAAGCCAGAATCCTGAACAATAACCGGGGAAAACGGGCTGTGTTTCCTTCGATACCGTCAGAATAATGTGGATATGCAATATTAAATTTTTTGACAAAAATTATCATGCATATTATTTAAATTTGGATAGAAAATAGGATTCAAAATAATACATTATTTTATAGATATGTTTCTAATTGCGTGCTAAAGTTGTTAGAAAATTATTTATATTATTATGATGAAATGATTTGCGAGTTTATTGTAATGAATTACTGGAATCCTAGACCAGTTGTAAAATTTTATAATAAAGGAAAAGCTGCACCGTTCCTTGTAATATAATAATATGATAACTATGACTCATGAAATCAGTGGCAAGCAAAAACTATTGTATAGTAAATTTATAATTGTTTTTGAGTTTGAATTTGTATGTGAAATATTTACTTTTAAATAATGTTATTTTTTATATTGTTATGATATCATTGGACAAAAGGTTACCACTATGTTTATTGCTTTAATAGTTGTACCATTTTAATTACAAAAAAAAACGTGTATACAGTCAGCCACTAAAGCAGATGAACAAATAAAATAACCATATAGCCTATGCACGTTAAGTTTAATTGAAAAAAGGGGAAGCAAAAAGTTATTAGGAGCATGAAAGTACTACACGCTATTTGAATTTGTTGTGCTGTTTTTGTGGTTAACTGTACATAATCATGTCATTTATTTGAAGCATAGACCACAATAATCTTGCAAGTTACAAATCTCATTTCAAAATTCATATCCATACATTCCCAACGACAGCTAATTCAAAGACGTCTTAATTTGTTGATCGTCTTCTATAATGTCTGTACATAACCATCAATACCGAAAGGCCGCCTGCATGCCGTGAAATTAAGCCTTCTTGACTACGTCGGTTTATTGACTGTCAGTGTAAAACTTTATTGGATATCGAATCCGATATAAAGTTCGTGATGGCTCGTATCGTGAGAAATGGAGTCGGGTTAGGCGTATAAAAATGAGGGTATATTACTGCAGGGGAGGTGATGTTTTAGAAGAATTGGGATTGTTTTTAAAGAATCTGTGAAATATTTTAATATGCCGCGCTAAGCTCAAGAGCGGTATCTCAAAAAGAAAATAAAAACCTTGATTTTTGTGTCGTCAGATAGCTTAAAGAAATACCCATCCAATGAACTTACCTAAATAACGGTGTCTTGTTTGGAATTTGTTAAAATAACCTTAAAAGAGTTTCTCTATCTCAGTTTTACATACAAAACTATAAAACTATATTTACAAAACTTCGATTATCTCGAAATAAGGTTTCCCTGACATACCGCTTCTGCGCTTAGCACGGCAGTATACTAATATTATAAAGAGGAAATATTTGTGAGTGCGTAGGTTTGTAGGAGCTAATCTATGTAACTACTAAACCGATTTTGAAAATTCTTTCATAGGAAGATATTACTACATACTCTTTAGTGCTACAGGCTACTTTTTATCCCGGAGAATTTTTTCCACGCAAGCGGAACCGCAGGCAAAAGCTGTACAAGATAATAACTGGGTACAATGGGAAGTTGTTTTTATAACAGTAGTTATATGTGTTTTAACCTACTTTCTTATATGTCTTACAAGCAACCTGCCCCGACTCCACAGGGAACACCAATTATCTATAATCAGATGAATGTAGGTCATCTAATATCTATTAATCTTCACAGGATCACCTGAATAATCTGAATACTCAAAATGAAAGAAACAACAAAAAAAAACAGTTGAGTCAGAAAAAAATCGTAATAACGTTTGTTTAAATCTGTCATGTACTTTTATTTTGAAAAATACTGGTATACAAAGCTTTGAAGTATTTTAAAATAATGTTAAAAATATTGCTATTATGTACACGCTTACAATCGCACGCCTTGTAACCTAAAAAAATACATTAAATTTTATTCGAAAACTACAAACTCTGAATGTAAAAAAATTCAATATCTCAATTTGTACTTTTGTCCACCGAATGAAATTTGCTGAATATTCGCAAATTTCACACGAAAGTCGAGACCTCATCAGTGAACTTTTAACAAATGCAACAAACTTTCCACAATTTATGTGATTTGATAATATTTGACTTTGATTATGTATACGATGTGTGATTTTGATTTATGAGTTTACTTTTCGAAATAACGGATTAACTTTCGCTGGGATCCTCATCTATACATATTGTTAAATCAAAGTGCTCAAAAGTCGTCTATACATATACAGAAACCGTACAAAAATCCGTTCAGTAGATTTTGCGAAAAAAGATCATAATTTATTTTCATAAAATCTACGGAACGGATTTTTGGACGCTTTTTACTAAAAGATTTCTTGAGGAAAGTTTAGGTTATTAGTACATTACGGATTTATGTAAATTGAATGAAATATAACGATTAACGCGATAAACTTAAAATCTACTAAACGGATTTCGATGACATTTGCTATGGAGATTAAGACCCTGGTGACAATATATTATATCGGGACTATTATCACGAAAAATTTACACGCGAGCGAAATCGCGAGCAAAAGGTAGTAATAAATATATTTATAGGAATTAACTGGAATATAAAGATTAGTTATATCATATTATGTTAGCAATATAGACAAGTGGCAAAAGGTATAGTTTGCCGAAAGGGAACCCGACACAACATATACATGCTAACATGTATAAATGTGGTCTGCGTTCTAATGATAATTAGATTATACATTCATTTTACATAAAGTGAAGCCGATAGGAATCCCTTAATACGGGATTGGTATTTGTTGATATGGTAGCCCTAGCCCGTTCCCATAACAGGAAATGGAAATTACTCGGAGGCCATAGGTGTACTAGCTACCACTGCCTCTCCATGGAATTTAATATAATACAATGTTACGCGCCGCTATCCTAGCCGATGACATCGGGCGTTTCCGGAAGTATTCGGCTGCGCGGGCAGGCTGGCAGAAGAGAAGATATGTCACGCGGCGACTATTCTATTATTATTCTCTCTGGCTGGACGTTGTCAAAAAGAATGTTTAAAATTGTATTCTGTAATTATTTTGCTAATATAATGTTTACTGTAAAAAAAAGAGCGTTTTACATTCAGAAGTGGGATTATACAAATGATAATTTGAAGTTACAATTGAATTCGAATGTGAAGAGAACTATCGGAATAAATCTGTGATGAATCATTGAATGCCAAAATTAAAATTATCAGATTCTCAGATTTTAGTTACCATGGTAACGTCTACGTTTGTTGAAGTAAATATGTTGGGAATGCATATGGAATTGATGTCTGCACATTAGTACGATTCACGACATTCATAACAAAAACTTCGTTATGCCTGCGTATGGCTCACTGGAGAGGGTGTTTTCTTAGAAACTAAATCATTGGAGACAGGAATGACTGGAGTCATGTGAAGTCAAATCGGTGGCGCAACACTTCAGGCTGACAATGCGAACGTGCGTAACTGTTTATTTTATTTAATCTGATCTGTCTGTGGCCGTGAGCCTTTTGATAATATTCTATCTGCAGCTATGACCATTCTGATCATATTCTGTCTGTAGCCATGACCATTCTGGTCATATTCTGTCTGTAACCATGAGCATTGTGATCATATTCTGTCTGTAGCCCATGACCATTCTGATCATATTCTGTCTGTAGCCATGAGCATTCTGATCATATTCTGTCTGTGACCATGAACATATTCTGTCATTCATTGTCTGTGATCATATTCTGTCTGTAGTCATGAGCATTCTGATTTGTGTTGCTGGGCCCTATTTGTTTAAAATATAGGTACCCAATTCAGTTCTACTTTCTCAAATTTATTTTTGTGAATACCTTATGGTATTCACTTTGCAGGATGGCCGATGTTACGCGCCGCTATCCTAGCCGATGACATCGGGCGTTTCCGGAAGTATTCGGCTGCGCGGGCAGGCTGGCAGAAGAGAAGATATGTCACGCGGCGACTATTCTATTATTATTCTCTCTGGCTGGACGTTGTCAAAAAGAATGTTTAAAATTGTATTCTGTAATTATTTTGCTAATATAATGTTTACTGTAAAAAAAAGAGCGTTTTACAACAAATTTATTTTCATTTGCAGAACAACGAACGATAAAACAGGAGAAGCCGCGAGAAACAAGTTTTATAAAATCAATTTAATTTAAATTTCGAACATAATATTCCATCACAAGCATTTAATTTCAGATCTTTACAATTATGCCGTATTTACCATAAACGAATACTAATTATAACTTTCAAGCATTGCAATCGTATAAAATCCTAGAATAGTTTCAATTGGCCCGCTTTTTCTGAGAATAGGAAAACCTGAAGTCGTACTCAAGTTATGGACGGCCTCTCGGAATTAAATTAAAATGTAACAATTTACGGTTGGATGGCGTTCGTAAATTCCTAACCTACTAATTGGCTTTGCCGGCTTGCCGTCATCGTAAACTCTTTTATAGTCCAATAGCCTGCTTTATTAAATAGCTGATCTTGAGCCCGGCTGTCTGTTGTGGCAATATTACTGGATATTGCTCTGCATTTTTGCTATGTTTCTTTGAAATATGTTGAATTTAAAGTTGGGTTTAATTATTAATTGTAAATTTTTGATGTTAGGTTTATAATTTGGTCAGTTTGGATTGTTTTTTTTATTATGTGTAGCGTATGAAAGAAGGTCATGTATCATAATTGCAAAATATGACAAGAAAAGTTGAGTATTTTATTAACTATCTTTGACTTTGAATTGTTTCATAAACATTTCAAACGATACTAACAATATGTATCTTACTTCCTTTATTGGTCGGTATCGCTATTTGTATAGTCAGTTACAAAGTTAACTATACAAATTCGAAATTTCAAATCAGCTTTAAACTTTTGTGTCCTTGTCCACAATCACTTTTTCTCTTGTAAATTACACTGCAAAGAGTCGACTTTGTTTAAATAAAGAAAAAAATATATTTCGATTGAAGTTAATATGTAAAATCGTTTTGACCTTTGAAATTTTTAAGCTACTTTTGTGGATGACTGTTCATAATATTACTGACTCGGTCCAATACTCGCTCAGACGATGCTATACTTCCGAGTGTCGACATTGGGTCGTAAGACCGGTGAAACCAACATATCCGTTCCACTCATCCCTCCAGTGTCAATAGTGCTAACGCGTTATAACCTGCAAAAAAAAAGAAATGTTAACTTCATCATAATTAGTTTACACTAATAATAATAAAGCTTTATTACACCAAAAATATTAGTTGAACAAACACAACTAAAGCAATACAATACAGATTACAGATGAAATGCAAAAAGTGTTGTTGAACACCCGGTATCCAAAAAAAGTATTTAACTGGAGCTAGAGACATCGATTGCTCACATCAAGAAAATACAAGACCGTGAAAAATGTTTCTTGATAGTTTATTGTGTAAACCTTTTAGGGTTTTGTGTGTGTCAATCCCTCATCGAATGCTTAACACAGATCTATAACTATTCATCCTCTCCATAAAATGGTGTATTCGTGTTTATTTTTAATTATTACACTCCACAATTTATTCAACGTGCTTTTACGATTGCCATTTTTAAACTCATTTTGGTACTATTTTGTAGCTCTTATAAAATATTCGATGACCAATTATTAAAAACAATAAACAAGAAGCTATTCTGATACAATCTATGCCTTCAGATCTATCATTCAATAAATCGGTCTCCCCACCAGTAAATCATGATAATTATTTAATATTTCCTCAATTAACTGATAAAATCATGATGCTTTGTAATAGGAAGATATTAATGATTTCTTATGTTTACGCGAATGTTAGGCATTAAAATAAAAATATTTTTCGGATTTTATCGTGGTTTTTCTATTCTAATTTTCTTCCATCGTTTCGAAGACTTTGCAGCTTTCGTGGTGACTGCGAACTCATTTATTCAAATGGTAATATATTTATAAAACCAAAGGATTTTTGTTTTAAGTATGATTTTAATTAGTATTTTTAAAAAATATTTTTTTTTAATATTTAAGGTATCTTTCTTTTCAGTTATGTAGCAAATATGCCTTTAAAGTAATTTGTTAAAAAATAAACAAAAACGAAGATTTTCCTTCCGACGGAAATATTTTTTCTGTATTATTTTCTAATATCACATTATTTTTTAATACAAAAAGAAATTGTGATAGGAGTAAATTAATGCCATTCGCATTCTTAGTGTCCATGATGGGTGCCTTTACCTTACACTAATTATGCCTAAGTGCGTATGACCTAGACAGGCAAAACCTCGAACTGAACTCGTAGCTTATGTGCTTACGGGGATTTACTGATATATTGGATAGGTCCTTTATAGTTAAGCAAAATATTCGAACATTAATTACCTATCTTGAGATCCCTGAAAAGTTCTCCGGTCTATAAACGGTATATTTAGATATAGAGGGGACATCTTCATCAAAATTTATTACTAATTGGTAATAAGTCGTTGTCTTATTTAAAATGTGTAAAAAGCGTACACACCACGATATGTAAAAAATATAAAGTATTTCACATTGATGTTTTACTATTTCATGGTAGATTGAGTAAACATCGCATGAGCGCACAATTTTTGTATAACAATCTTCTCAATGTCCGTTCTATCTTATAACTCTTTGACCTGGTGACATTAATTGTGACACAAATATTTTTATGACGCACTCTTTCAGAACGGAAAACCCAGTTTTGATAATAGGCTATACTCAATCTCTTAATCAATTAATTATTATGATTAATTAAATTATCTAATAAGTGCTTTATTAGTTTAATCCTCCATAGTAAACGAATTTTGTGATAATTTTTATAGAATACTAGGTGTTGTTTGCGGTTCGCTCGCGTGGTAATCCTTTCTCACTATAAAATTCCCTAAACACTGGCAATACTTAGTACTATTTATACGACGCCACCGCGATCTATTCATTAACTTAGATTAATAATCCCTTTATTTCCCATGGAGTAAATGTCCGAGATAAAAGGTAGCCTATATGTAAATCCAGGATATTGTATATCCGTGTGCCAAATTTCATCGAAATCTGTTCACCTGTTTCTGCGTTTATTTCACACTAACATCGTAAATTTTTTACAAACATTAGCATTTAATAACAGTTAGATAAGACTAGTGATACGCCCTGGCTTCGTACGGGTAGCGCTAATTGGTATTGAACAAATTTTCACGGCTCCTTATCATCCAGCGTCCAATGGGGCCGCAGAGAATGCATTTAAAATAGTTAAAGGGGTTATCAAAAAGGCTTTACATGAGGGGCTAAACGTCGAGTCGGCCATATACAGGTTTTTGTTAGTATATCATAATACTCCTCATTGTACTACTGGTGTGACTCCTGCACAATCGATGCAGGGTAGAAAGTTACGAACAAGACTTGATTCCTTAAAGCCCGTAGTAACGAAGCTTGCGAAATCATGAGGACCTACAGATGAAAGGTCCCGGTCAGTGAGAGAGTTCAAGCCTGGGGATCTGGTTTGATATAAAGATTTCGCGCGGGAATCTAAATGGTCGCAGGGGAAGGTTTTAGAATGTCTTGGTAAGGGAGATTACACTGTTGTGGCTTGTAATGGTTCCCATATACATCGGCATATTTTGCCAGTTGAAACGGCGGTTAATGAGTTCATGCGTGTTCCCAAAGGTACTAAGTATTCCTAGCCAAGGTGTTGGATCCGAAAGATCGACGCCCGTGGTAGTAGCAGATGAGACTAGGGGCACAGGTGTCAAGGCAATGCCTGCAGTGGGAACGTCGACAGGAGCGGGCATTGCTACGACTGACTCTCCTGTTAAAACGTCAGCTCAAACGGCGCCCAGCACTGAGTCTGTAGTCGCTCCCCGTGAACCCAGGCCCAAACGCGAGCGTAAGCCTATTAAAAGGCTTGGCATTGACAATTGCCAGATGTAAAAAGATTAATTTTTTCCGCTGAAATAATGCTTATTGTTAATTTAGTGTGTGTACTTTATGATACGTCGATATATATATACTACGTCCTAGATTTGGCGTTCCGAACATTCATTGTGTTCAACTGAATTGAACTGCAGTCCGTTCAAACTGACTTTAGTATGGTCAATATTGACAGCTTGTGGTTGTGTACGGAGCGCTCATGATATAAGAACTCGAGTCTAAGTGTAAATCTGGATTTGAATAAAAATAAAAGTCAAATAAGTAAAATTATTTGTTGTTCAAGTGAATAAATAGGTTATAACAGTGACGTTTTTGTTGCCATTTCAGTTCAAATTTTTAACAAATAGTTTATAAGGCCGTTCGTGTCTATAGAATATACGTCAATGATATGATATTATCATCTATACACGGCAACACAAACTATAACTCCGGCCATTTTGAGCGCATCAGCACTGAATGCGGGGTTCTTCTGGGCTCTAACAGTAGATGTCTATCATCTCATGAATGGCGCCTACCAACAGACTTTTGCGTAGGAGAGACCTACCATCTAATAAAAACTTGTTATCATCTGTAATAGTAAAGGTAATATCTAAAAAAAAAGGAATAGGTCCTGTTACAACACTAACGTAAAAATGTAGGTAAAAGTATCAGTCTTTTTGACAGCTATTGTCAATGAAATTCGCCGTTAATCTGTAATCATTATGGGCCTTTCCAGTAAATAATCCAGGCAACTTATCAATATTTGTCATTACTTTTATATTCGTCAAAGCTATCTTATATAGTTGTATTATGTATGTTTCGTAATCTATTATTTTAATTCGATAATCTGTGTATTAACGTATTATAAGAACGCCACTTAAGATATTCCAAGCAACCCACTTTTAAACAACAACCTATTAGGAGACCAATAATGTTTCATCGGGACCTTTTTAACCATAGATTACCGCGAAGATACCTCCTTGGTAACAAAAAATTTAAATGATGTTTTATGTTACTATTATGTATGTACAAGTAATAGTAATATCAGCCCTCCATTATATACTGTCCCACTGCTGGAGACGGACCTCCTCTCCTACTGAGAACGATTAGACCTAAGTCCACCGCGCTCGCCTAGTGCGGATTGGTAGACTTCACACACCCTCAAAATTCCTATTGAGAACTAATCAGGTATGCAGGTATCATCACGTTTTCCTTCACCGCTAAAGCAAGCGATAATTCACAAAGAATACACACATAATTTAAGAAAAATCAGAGGTGTGTACCCTTAGATTTTGAACCTGCGGACATTCGTCTCAGCAATTAGGCGGGGCACATAAAAATTGGGTGCATAGTTTTTGCTTTTTTTGCCGTGCGATTAGCTTGCGCTCCCCTAAGCCTTGCGTCGAGGTATAACCTACCCCTATCCACGACTAGATTGTAGGTTTTCTGAAGTTGAATTTGAAATTATTATTAACTAGTTGACCCGACAGTCGTTGTCCCGTCTTAACTATGATATGTCAATCGCTGACAGTTGTTTCCAATAATTGACAGTTATATAAAATTAATATTTTCATTAAGTTTTCTTAAATTTTCTAAGTTTCCGCGCAAATTTTTTGATTTTTGTCTTTCATAAGAACCTTCTCCTGACAATAACAAACACAACAAAAAAAATTGTCAAGTCGGTCCAGCCGTTCACGCGTGATGGCGTGACCAAGGGAAATAGGGATTCATTTTTATATGTATAGATAGTTCTTAACTAACAACGATCTTAAAAGATGGATTTAAAAATTAAAACGTAAATAAGACGTTGCTAATATTTTTGCACTCCATTGGATAGCAAGCACTATGCATGATAGCACCCTATCATGATAAACTTTACTTTGTGCTGATGCATGTAATCTACAAATTCTAGGGACATTTTCATTATGCAATTAACTATGTAATATCATTATTTATAAAAGTCAAACAACCGAGATAAAGATAATAAATTGTGTATTTTGTATATTATGGATGGAAATTTATTTTGACAGATACAAAATCGCATTATGCAAGTTTTTTTTTTTGCAAAGTTAAGCACCATCTAATTTCCCAGTAAAATGCTTGCAATAATAATATTTTGACTAATTAAGATTTTGGATTTCATTGTAAATAATAATATAATAATAATATCAGCCCTGTATAACATACTGTCCCACTGTTGGGCACGGCCTCCTCTACTACTGAGAGTCATTGTAAATATTTGATTTTATTAAATTACTATTTATATTGAAGGTGAATTAATGGTAAATGTTCGTATTACACTTTACATTTGTGTTATAAATTCCCCAGATAGCATTATACCACGTAAAATAGTAGGTCTATTACCAATAAACAAAACACATTGTCTCGTTAATATTATTTATTAAATCAACACAATAACAAAACGATTGCTCGCTATGATCCCTTATAATTTCCAGTTTGATTATAGTTGTGACTGAATCCAAGGCACAAACGATGTGACACGCGCGTAGCCACTTGGTTGCCCACCCTCGCAGCCTCTCGCTGACCCGAATGACACCACTCCGATCTGAAGACCAAAAGAGACATGAGTTGATAGGTAGGTTTATGATGCTAGGAGAACAGCGCAAGTAATCAAGTAAATTCCTTAACCAGTTCTCATGTTTACCAATAAACGTCGTCAATGGTCCATTGTTGCTTTATGGGTAATCCTGTGCTGGGGGTACATAAGATTACTTGATAGTTTGGAAAGTATGCAAAAAATAAGCAAGCAGTTATCGGACTTGGACGGAACGCAATATTACAATACAATATTAGAAGTTGGAAATATTTAGTTCGTATTCATATAGTAGATTTTACCACCTCGCTCAATTATAAATATGCTAGCCATTGTACATAACATCGATCACAGGTTGTGGTGTCTGCGCAGGTAGACGAAGACCTAGACACTTCCGTCGGAGGAAGCCCGCAGCCGTCCCAAATGCGCCGAAGAGGGCCAACGCGGAGTTTTAGTTGGTAGGCCATGCGTAGGATGCGTACAGTGTTAGGGACTCAGCCTGGCAGTTGCCTGAAGGTCACCATCAAATCCGGGCGGCTCAACGCCGGGCCGTAAGGCACGGTTATTCCAATATAACCGCTCAGTCGCCCCCCATGAAGGCTCGGCGGCAATTATTAGGTACTTTCTCCGCGACAAAAAAAAGGTTATAGCGTCTGGAGTATGAAGACATCAGAATGTACTTACGAGTACTTGCTGTCCGTTAATGGCCATTGACAGCGGCCCGCCAGAGTCACTGCTGCAGATGTTGCCCCCGTTGGGCGCCGCGGCCGCGCAGAGCGTTGAGGCGATAACAGAGAACGGGTAGGACATGCGACACACGGCGTTGGTGATCACTTGGAGCGTGATATGGCTCAGGAATTGAGTTGATGCGATACCGACATCTATAATTCAAGCAATATCTATATATATAAAAATGAATTGCTGTTCGTTAGTCTCGCTAAAACTCGAGAACGGCTGAACGGATTTATCTTATCTTGGTCTTGAATTATTCGTGGAGGTCTAGGGAAGGTTTAAAAGGTGAGAAAAATTCGAATAATTGCCGGGAAAATCCTCAAAACAGCATTTTTCTATTTCCCATACAAACGTTTTCTAAATAAAATGGAGAGTCAATTTGTAATTTATTACCGCTGCATAAAGTTCAAATTCGCGTGCGCGTTGGAGGATCTAATATTGCGTTCTGAAACTCAACAAAAGTGAAAGTGAATCGCGAACGCGACAAAATTGCATAGTCTCAAAATACATAGTACATAAATAGTGGTCGACTTCGAGAAACTCAATTTTAGCTAACTTCAGTTGTTAATATAATATATAACTCAAAGGTGACTGACAGTGATATATCAAGGAACAGCCCAAACCATTGGACGGATCGGGCTAAGACTTTACATGCATAAAGCTACTATGACGTAGGCATCCCCTAAGAAAGGATTTTGATAAATTCTACCCTTAAGGGGATAAAATAGGGGATGAAAGTTTGTATAAATGTTCTTAGATTTTCGACTGATTGAACTGAAATTATAGATTGGGGATAAAATTAGTTTGAACCTATAAGTACCGGGAAAATATGTAGCAAGACTTTTATCAAACAGTGGAATTTTATCCTGGAAAACACCTTCACGCGGGCGAAGCCGCGAGCAAAAGCTAGTTCACTATATAAAATCAATTCGATAATTTATCTAACATATTCACCCACGTTATATCGGCTATGATTTTGTAGTGAACACGCACAATCTACGTGTATTTACAAATTTGCATAAATCATTGTTTCGAAGATTTTTTAGTTTATTTATAAAGACCGGTTTTGCACTAAAACTTTACTACATTGGAAGATTAAAAAAATAATCATCAATTCATCCACTCGAAAAACCTTTCTAATTACTCGTATGTTATAGTACTATTTTGCAAAACTTCGTGCTTCTGGAGATACTTCTAGGCTGTATGCACTATGCTTGATCTAAACAGTGACACCAAGATTATTCTTTACAAGAATATAGTAAATCATAAAATATATAATATACTTACTGTCGCCAGTCCTGCCAAATCCGGCAACTTGAGCCCATGATCCGGCGAAATTGTTGTTCAGCAAAGAACCACTTGGCAGGTTAATGGGGCGGATCACATCTGTAAATGTAGAGTATATTTTGCATTCGAACTAACATAACAATATTATGATGAAAATACTGAATTGACATTTTAGATTGGACCAATGATTTCCTAACTATATCATGATGAACAAGACTAAATTGATAATATTAGATTGGATCAATGATTTCGACAGGAGTGCATACTTCTTTAACACCAAAAGTAATGAATAAAAAATTATGTTGCTATCTCACTTGTATATGTCACCCAGCTCAGCCTGATCATCGCGATGTCATTATTTAGATTCCTTGTATTCCAGTCGGGGTGCATGACCACATTGTTGGTTTCTATCCTCAGTCCACCAGTGAAGAGGCGAATGGAACCAAACACTACAGTGAACCTGGTCGCTTGAACCCATCCGTCATACCAGCAGTGGGCCGCTGTCACAGCGCGAGTATTACTGAGCAGTGCGGAGCCGCAGACGGACTGACCAACTGGCAATGCAATTACCAATCCACCCTGTATCATAAATATTTTACTTATGAAGACCATTCGATTTTCAGTTAGTTACCAGGACGGGCCACGTAACAGTCGATAGTATTGATCGAAACGATGTAAATGTTTTAATTTTACTCTGAGCATTTGGTGAATTTAAATATTCTTCCATCATTTGCGTCTGCTGAAGTACAGGAAGTTATGGATCACTTGCACCGTTTGAAACTCTATCAACAATTAAATGTATCTGAGGCTGAATATAAATTTCAATATGTAGCGTTTGTCCAAAGAATCTGACGTGTACTTACCATATGGGGGTATGCGCCGAGTGCTGCCGGAGAGCCATTGAAGATCCTGCTACCGTCGAAGTCAGCGGCTTGTTCGAGTTGCCTGATGCGTTCTGCCTCCCTCATGCCCACATTCTTGTGGTAGTACAGTATAGGCTCCTCCGCGGGGAGTGCCGATACTGACACCGCTGCTACTACTAACAGTATTGCGAGTTTCATTTTGATAGATTATGACTAAATATTGGTCTTGCTCCATTTACTTTATATACCAGTAATTTAATCTAAAAATTTTCATTATCGTTTTTAAATTGATTACAATTGAAAGCCCCATATACTTTGAAATCATTTTTATCATTGAATTTAGTATTATCATAATTCTTTTTCGCCTATGTGACCGGTTCTCGAGATTAATATGGGTGTAAATTAGTGTGAAGATTGTGTTTTACTGATTTATTATGTCTCGTCTAACAGTTTAAGTTTAAGTTAGTAGTAAGTTAAGTTGTAAATTTTTTTACAACTTAACTTACTACTAACTAATAAACTAAACTAAACTGCGATTTTATACTAAACTTTTAAGTTTCCTTATTTTTTACCCAAAAAAAGGTAAAGTACATCTAATATTGATTTACTAATAATTGTTCCTCATAAAAAGATTTGAAAACTATATTTAAAACAAAATCCTCCGTCGCATGCGTTTGCCTATCTGCAAGCGATAAAATCAAAAACAACCCAACAGATTTCGATGGTGTTCAGTGTGGAAATAGTTTTTTTTTTGGGTATCGGACCCCGCAGTCAGCACCGGGGGCATCCTGTGAATAGGAATCCCCGGCTTACCGACTTCAAGGCCCTGAAGGAAAACCGGGAGGGGATATCTGGGAAGGAAGTGTGAGAGAAGGGTAAGGAAACCTCTTAGGATGAGAGAAGAGAAGGAGATCAGGAAATGTTCGCAAGCCCTTGTAGGCCTCAATGTGAATTGACAACCATGAGGTATACACAGTTAACTATGCGCCTAGGGCCGCGACAAAGATCCCCCTCACGGGCGTACATTCGGTGCGGAGACTGAACGCACAAGAATTTCCTCGGAAGTGGGGGGGGGGGTATGGCAGTAGTTTGACAGCCTGAAAAGGAAACAGGCACTTTCTATCCCGGCGAAACTGTAAGCAAAAGCTAGTGTTAGATAAATTGTCCAGCTAATTAACTGGACATGCGCAGACCGGGACAGTGGAACAGAATTTTATAGGACCGGAATAAATTATTATTATTAATTGAACATCGCACTCGTCTATACAAGTATCAATATATTATTACTCAAGTATCAAGAGCAATACTGCATTACAATGGGTCAACAACACAGATTTAAGCAAATATGGATGTGGGTAATAATATTTCATAGGCAGGTGCCAACTTACGGAAACATTGATATGAAAGTAAACACGACAAGGAGATTACAGCTGGTATCTAAATAGCATTATCGAGTAATAGATAACTGTCCCTTTAATCTAGTAAATTCAAATTTGTAGAGTAAATTGTGAACGGTACAAATATGAATGGCATTCAAATAAAAATACTGATCCGCACTAGGCCGGCGTGGTGGACTAAGGCCTAATCCATCTCAGTAGTAGAGGAGGCCCAAACCCAGCAGTGGGACAGCATATAATACAAGGCTGATATTATTATTATTATAATTCAAATAAAACTATTTTACGGATTTAATCTCGGTTTTTTTATATTATAATTTTCTTAAGACTTTACAGCTTTCAGGTCATGAAAGGACTCATAACTCATCGATGGTCGCGTCAATATTCGCGTAAATATAAAAAATCATTAAACATGAATGGCATGGACATGAATTGCGTTACACTGCAAGATTTATTACGAATTGGAAATTCAATCTGCACTATGAAGATAATACGTGTAATTTTTTGCTGATAAATATAATTAATGGACACTTATTTCAATAGTTAATCAACTTACCGAATCGCTTCATACAAGGTTTATATTTAATTTAGAATGTTTAATGCGCCATGTTTAAGTTTGCTTCCATTAGGGTCTAGTTTCAACTGCCCCGTAATTATAGCTTTGCTCATTGTTTCGAATAGGGTAGTGAATTAATTATAAAAATACATTTATCAAAAATGTATCTCATCCAAAATATAACGGAAAAACAATTTTCAAAAGCTTCGAAATTTGATGAAAGTTTAATGGTCCAATAACATTAATGGCAAACTGTGACGTCACCGTGTATTACCGGTCATATTTCTACGAGCATGAGAAAGAGATAACGTGATAACCCCACCACACGAACTTCCTCCCACGGTGTTTCTTCAGCGTTATGACTTGTCCTTCCTCTAACGAGATTTAACAAAAGTTTTTCATGGTAGGCAGCGTCTTGGCTGTGCCCCTGGGACTGCCGACGTCCATGGGCAACAGTAACCACACACCAACAGGCGGGCTGTTATCTTTTCTTTGTTGCGGCAGCGGCAGGTTAGCACGTCTGCCTTCGGCAACAACAAAGAAAAAAAAAACGCCCCACTTTTGCTCACAACAAAATTTCAATTATATTTCCTTTATTTATTAGGTACAGTTACAGACTATAGACTAAACAAATATTAGATCATGCTACAAAAAAAAACAAGGTGAGCTTAAAGCCCTATTACAAATACACACAACAATTAACTTAAGCGGTGGCATCGTACGAAATACAATATGATCAGTCTAAAAGGAATTCAAAATAAAAGTTATTATTATTTTTTTTATTTTTAATTAATTCTTTAAATATTATTTTTCAACCAATTCTGATGTTGATGTCACAAAATATTTTTCTCCGTACTAGTTTCTATTGCATATAAAATATTACACAAACTCAAATATAGGAACTTAAATTTTTTAAGTAAATGCGCTAGTCTTGAACACTACAGTGATTAAGGGGTTTTTGTAGGAGTAAAGTGTGTCTGCGGGGGCGAAACCGCCAACTACAACGTTATAATTAAAATAATCCGTATAATGTGATCAATTGAAAACGTTAAATATTATTTTAGTATATTTTTTTTGTTTGTTTTTATATGTCGAAGGTATATTGTCAAATCCGTGATATAACAATTTCACGAGTCATATTATAACTAAACAGTAGATTGCCAATCGACTTCATTTCTTACAAGTTAACGGCCTGGTTTTAGTGGAACAGTACATAACAGTTCACTGCACACCGCCGCTTTGCGACGCAAACATAAGTATAGCATACTAGCATGATTTTTAAACTCATCAAATAGACGCGAAGTGCTAATTAAAATATAATGATGGTGTAATCCTCAATCTAAATTATAGATCAATCGTATCGCTAAATTGGAATAATGCGCATAGTCTTATAATTATCACAAATAACGAGATAATAAATATTATTACAATATAAAAGGTGAGTATTTAGTGACGATGGTTGTCGTAAATAAATCAGTCGAAGATGAAACTTGGAATACTACTACTCGCGGTCTCGGCGTCAGTATCGACACTCCCCGCGGAGGAGCCCGTGCTGTACTACCACAAGAATGTGGGCATGAGGGAGGCGGAGCGCATCAGGCAAGCTGAACAGGCCGCTGACTTCGACGGTAGCAGGATCTTCAATGGCTCTCCGGCAGCACTCGGCGCATTCCCCTACATGGTAAGTTTCTTCAAGCGATCTTTCTATGCTCTAAGTTCACCTACAATCGACACCGCAATAAGAGCAATAATTAAATTTAGTATTTAAAAAGCCCAGATAACCAAACCTCTTAAAAGGAAATAAATACGTGATTGGATTCATTAGTAGGTACTTAGAGTATTATTATTTAGGAACTTATAACAAAGTTTAGGAGTCTAAAAGGATATATTTTTATTTATTTTTGAATCAGGGTTATTTAAATATATTATTTATTTTAGGTTTGAAATTTTTTAAATTTCATCACTCCTCCATGGCACCTCGATCATATTCTATCTAACACTACTCACTGGCACCCCATTACCTATTTGAAATTGAAAATCATCTATTTATTACATAGGGGGGACTGGTGATTATGGTGCCAGGCGGACGATCTGTCTGTGGCTCCTCACTGCTCACCAACACTCGTGCTGTGACAGCGGCGCACTGCTGGTACGACGGATGGATGCAGGCGCAACAGTTCGAAGTTGTGTTTGGCTCTGTCCGTCTCTTCAGCGGGGGAGTCAGAATTCGCACCAATGACGTGATCATGCATCCCAATTGGAATACAAGGAATTTAAATAATGACATCGCTATGATTAGATTCAATTGGATTACGTTCACAAGTGAGTACTTTAAACTTTTTCAAAAACCTTTGGGTCTAGAAGTCGGCGAAGGCATCGTCAACTTGTTGAACCAGATATGTCATGAAGATGCGACACAAATTAACGCTAACGAGCTGCTATTATCTAGTTACTTATAATTAATATTTTACGAACTTTACAGATGTGATCCAGCCCATTAACCTGCCTAGTGGTAGTCAGCTCAACAATAATTTCGTTGGAACATGGGCTCAGGTAGCCGGTTTCGGCAAAATTAGTGATAGTAAGTTAAAATGAATAATATTAAGACAGTCTAAGAATAGAAGAAATAATAGCAGACTATCCTTTTTACCAGGAATTGCAAATATAATACAAAAAGGGGTAGACATTATTGATAGTAATACAAATAAATTTCGAATTTTGTATGTATCAGTTAAAAACAAGTGAATTTCAATGTCGCCCGCGTCAAAAAAAAAACTACCCAAACGAATTTCTTAAATTCAATAAAATTATGTCTTGTCTAATGTATTAGACGAACTAGTGAAAGAAGTGATAGATGATAAAGATTGGATTCGAATAACTCAATTAATTCGCAGGTGCAGCAATTAGCTCAAACCAAGTGTTGAGTCACGTGACCTTGCAAGTTATCACAAATTCTGAATGCCACAATGTCTTCCGTGATGTTCTTGTTGACTCTAATCTCTGCACGAACCCTGCCGCCAACGGAGGCAATGTTTGCGGCAGCGATTCTGGTGGTCCACTATCAACCAATCTTGGGGGACAAAGAGTTCTTGTAAGTAATAAAGAATTCAATTGAACGATATGCAACTAAGTTGGAGGACTTGCTCGGAGCCCTTCTTTAATAACAACTATTTAATACAGCTATTCTTGTTTAATCCAGTTGAATGGAATTTATTATATGGCAGACCACATCTGTATGTGGGCTACATCACAAAATGATGTGCCGTCTTGGCTATATACTATGGAAGTTTTTTTTTATACGTGTACGGTGACCCCACGGCATCTGACGTAAAGTGATTATGTAAATGGAATCACCCGATGGTAAGTAGAGTAGGATCCAATAGAATTTCGACTGACGAGAGATATTTATCTTGGCAGTTGACGCATATACACAGACTAATCCTGGGTATAACACCTTGTGTACGGTGTTTGCTATCCAGACGGATATAAAACATATCCTACCACCAACAAGTAATGAATGGTAGATAATAAGAAGCAAGTAGTGAGATAAGATAGGAACTTAATTAAATAATGAACAATATGATTGTTCGCATTGCTTCGTGAAAAATCTGAAAAAAAATGATGGACTCTCGAAAATACAGTTCATTATGTGTTGTATTTTTTTAGATTGGAATTGTGTCGTTTGGCTCGAGCCGTGGCTGCCAGGCGAGACTGCCGGTCGGATACGCACGTGTCACCTCCTTCGTTCCCTGGATTCGAGGACAGTTGTAATACGACTCAAACTAATGGAAATCAAGTTTGCATTTAATTGTAACTTATGTCTAATAAAAATATTATTTTTATGCCCGTTTCAATAACTTCGTAAACTCTAATCTCCTCATGTAGTCTGTTCACTTGCATTGTGAAACCAATAATTTGAATAGACTGTTCGGGAGCCGAGGACTTCGCAGTGTTGATGGTGCGAGGGCGCATTGTCCGAGCGACCAAGCTGGTTTTTGTTCTCGGTTCTATTCAACGTCGTCTATATTTGATCTGTCATTAATTTGTGTGGGTATAATGTCAATATTTAGATATATATAATAGCTGCGCCCGTAATTATGCATGTATGAGTGTATATGTGTGTGGGCATGGGTATATAATATTAATTTATTATTTGTATTTAATTAGTTGATAAGGAATTGTGTAAGTTGTATTATAATGATATATGTAAGTGTTAATATGTAAGTCACCCATGTATTGTTGGTCTGGTTGGATATGAATCTCAAATAATTTTTTTCAAAGAGTTTATCAGTTGATTAGTATAAAAATTTGATTCGTAGATCTGCACGGACGATTAAACCTTAATTACGTATGCTGTTTACTCACCGTCTGTGTTGATTCACTATAAACCACGACAAGACCAAGATAATAACCGTTCATCGATCTGCGACCAATCAGCGCACGATTCTACTTCATAACTACGAAATAGTTCAAGAATTCCAATATCTGGGATTTCTCATTACCAACAACGATAGCTGCGAAAAAGAAATTCGTAGACGCATTGCGATGGCGAAAACTACGATGACAAAGCTCGATAAGGTTTGGAGGGACAGAAACATCGGCAACCGTACGAAAATTCTCATGGTCCGGACTTTTGCTTTTTCTGTCTTCCTGTATGTTTCCGAGACCTGGACCTTTAAAGCTATTGATCGTTCGAAATGTGGTGCAGGCGTCGCATGCTCAGCATCTCATGGACAGCTCATCGCACAAATGAATCCATCTTAAGAGAGCTCAAGCTGGAACGTCAACAGAGGCTATCCTCCGTCTGTCTTAGTCGTATTTTAAAATATTTTATTCATATTAAATTTGCGACGAAAACCAGACAATTTGGAGAAGTAGGTGCTCACCGGCAAGCTCGAAGGCAAGTGACCAAGAGGGCGTAATCCGAACCGCGGGTCGGACTAGGTCGCCAACTCCCTAAATATGCCAATGAGCGTAGCGGTGCACCAAGCCGAAGATCGTGTCTCGTGGAGAAGAGTACTGATGACCTTGGACGGAATTACGATCCTTAGAAATGAGGGGCCAAATGAAGAGAGCTTTACATTTTTATATTGAAAAATGTACGTCACAGAAATGTTCTTATCCTAAAATTAGCCTTATTTATTGTTTAAATGTAAATTTAAACACACAATTCTTATCTAATATGATTCGTCACTATAATGCCACATTCAGAAGTTCCTGTCTCATAATCCGCGGTAATTTTACTTAGTTCAATGATGTTCACAAAGGTACATAACAGTTCTTTACACACTGCCGCTTTGCGACGGAATGATAGGTAATTAAACTCATTAAATCGACTTAAAACCCTACTTCTAAAATAATAGTGATAAAATCAAATTATCCAACCATCAATCAATTGAAAAAAATGTTTAGTCTTACAATTATCACAAATATCGAGATAATAAATATCATTTCAATATAAAAGGTGAGTATTTAGCGACGATGGTTGTCGTAAATGAATCAGTCGATAATGAAGCTTGGAATACTACTACTCGCGGTTGCGGCGTCAGTGTCGGCACTCCCGGCGGAGGAGCCCGTGCTGTACTACCACAAGAATGTGGGCATGAGGGAGGCGGAGCGCATCAGGCAAGCCGAACAGGCCGCTGACTTCGACGGTAGCAGGATCTTCAATGGCTCTCCGGCAGCACTCGGCGCTTACCCCTACATGGTTAGTACTTCAAGAATTTTCTTATAAACAAAAAACAAGATAAGAAACAAGGTTTTTTGGTATTTAAATTATCATTTCCACCTATGAAAAAAAAAGGTGTAAATCTCTTTAAGAAGGGATATTGAACGTCGATACCTGCAGTTGGTCTTCACTATTCAATCGATTTTCCTCAAGCGATCTATCTATACTCTGGGTTCATCTACAATCGACACCGCCATAAGAGAGCTAAAATTATATTTAATGTTAAATAGCCCAGACATTATGTAAATCTTTATAGAAAAAATACTAAAGTGATCGGATTAATTACTAGATAATTAAAAAATATTGTTATCTATTTATAACAAAGTTAAGGAGTCGACAAGCATTTTTTTTGTTTTGCATCGGGCGTTATTTAAGTATATAATTTTTTTTTTTAAATTTTAAGTTCCTCCGCTATGGCATCTCGATCATAATCTATAACATTACTTATTAAAACGATACTTTAAGAATGAAATACATTATATTATCCTCTGTAAGTTGCTGACATAACGGTTTGGTTGTCCCGCAAACTACACGATGCTGCAGCATCAGTTCAGATTGCTATGTGTCAGAAATACCACCGAAGTAATAGTAAATGAAATTTCAAATCAATAGGACCCTAGAAAGTAGAAAAAAGCTGATGAGCTCCAAACGCGTGAATGATTATAATATTAATATTAATACATAATAATTATATTGAACAATCTCGATTGCATCAAGTTTAAAAAAAAGCATCAAAATTGGTAAATTTTGATTGTTTGATTAGGTGGGAGCAAGTGATCACACAACGGATTTTTAAATTCATTAATATTAATACGAATCCCCAATACCTATTTGACATTTAAAATAATCTAAATATTACTTAGGGGGGACTAGTGATTATTGTGCCTGGTGGCCAATCTGTCTGCGGCTCCTCACTGCTCTCCAACACTCGTGCTGTGACAGCGGCGCACTGCTGGTACGACGGGCGGATGCAGGCGCAACAGTTCGAAGTTGTGTTTGGCTCTGTCCGTCTCTTCAGCGGGGGAGTCAGAATTCGCACCAATGACGTGATTATGCATCCCAATTGGAATACAAGAAATTTAAATAATGATGTCGCCATGATTAGGTTCAATTGGGTTACGTTCACAAGTGAGTACTTTAAACTTTTTCAAAAACCTTTGTGTCTAGGGGTCCACGAAGGCGTCGTCAACTTGTTGAACCAGATATGTCATGAAGATACGACACAAAATAGCGCAAACGAGCTGTCATTATCTATTTGCTTATAATTAATATTTTACGAACTTTGCAGATGTGATCCAGCCCATTAACCTGCCTAGTGGTGCTCAGCTCAATAATAATTTCGCCGGAACATGGGCTCAGGTAGCCGGCTTCGGCAAGACTAGAGACAGTAAGTGATAACGAAGGAATATTAAAACAATCGTAGAATAGAAGAAATAATATCAGCCTGAGCTTTTTGCCAAGATTTTCAAACATAATCCAATAAGGCGAAGACATTTTTGATTGTAATACAAATAAATTTTAAAGTCAACTTCAGTGTGAAAATCTACCCAAGCGAACTTGCTGAAAGGAATAAATTCAAAGAAATTAGGTCTTATGTCATTTTATGTTTAGTGTATAGAACTAACTTGTTAAAGACTTCTTTAATGATGATAAAGATAAAAATGAAATAAATGTTTTAATTCACAGATGCAGCAGTTACTGCGAACCAAGTGCTGAGCCACGTGACCCTACAAATTATCACTAATGATGCATGCCGCAGTGTCTTCCCTGATAACATTCTAGACTCCAATCTGTGCACGAACCCTGCGGCCAATGGGGGCAACGTTTGCGGCAGCGACTCTGGTGGACCACTATCAACCAATCTTGGGGGACAAAGAGTTCTTGTAAGTATTAGAGAATTGTATTGTACGACATCTGACTAATTTATAGGACCTGTTTTGGGCCCTCCTTTAACAACAACTGTTTAGTGCAGCTATTCTTGTTTAATCTGGTTAATTGGAATTTGCTAAATGGAAGGCCTCTCACATCTGTTTGAAGGACAAATCACAAAATAATGTGACGTCTTGTCTATCATTAATATGCTATGGAAGTAATTAATGGTACATAATAATATGAAATGGCATAGATTCCTATTTAAAATACATCCATAATGCTCATACGAAAAATTTACATAAAAAGCCTAACTTATATTTAGCTAGATGTCGCTTGCAGCTTCGCCCGCGTGGAAAGCCTTTCTGCATTCCAAAGTCCAACTCCAACCTAAATTCCATAATTTCCTATAGAAGCAAATGACCAGGATAAAAGTAGCCTATATTAACATACCATATCTATACTATTATATAAAGCTGAAGAGTTTGTTTGTTTGTTTGTTTGTTTGAACGCGCTAATCTCAGAAACTACCGGTCCAAACCGAAAAATTCTTTTTGCGTTGGATAGCCCTTTGTTCGTGGAGTGCTATAGGCTATATATCATCACGCTATACCCAATAGGAGCGGAGCAGTAATGGCTAATCTCAGGAAATACCGGTCCAAACTGAAAAATTCTTTTTGCGTTGCATAGCCCTTTGTTCGTGGAGTGCTATAGGCTATATATCATCACGCTATACCCAATAGGAGCGGAGCAGTAATGGCTAATCTCAGGAACTACCTGTCCAAAATTGAAAAATTATTTTTGCGTTGGATAGCTCTTTGTTCGTGGAGTGCTATAGGCTATATATCATCACGCTATACCCAATAGGAGCGGAGCAGTAATGGCTAATCTCAGGAACTACCGATTTGAACTGAAAAATTCTTTTTGGGTTGAATAATCCTTTGTTTGTGGAGTGCTCAAAGTCATATATCATCACGCTATGACCAATAGAAGCGGAGCAGTAATGGCTAATCTCAGGAACTACCGGTTTCAATTGAAAAATTCGTTTTGTGTTGGATAGCCCTTTATTTGTGAACCGCTATAAGCTATATATCATCACGCTATGACCAATAGGAGCGGAGCAGTAATGAAACATGTTGCAAAAACGGGGAAACTTATAAGTTTTGAGAGCTTCCGTTGCCTGCGCTGCGTAAACGGTTAAAGTTATGCAACAATGATGTATGACGGGATTGTTCCACTTTAAAAGTTCTAAAAAATATGTTATAAAACAAAGTCCCCCGCTGCATCTGTCTGTCTGAACATGTTAAACTCAAAACTACCCAACGTATTAAGATGAAATTTGGTATGGAGACAGTTTGAGACCCTGGTAAGAACATAGGCTCCCGGGAAACTACTACTTTTATAACGGAAAACTTTAGCCTGAAAAACTTTATAACGCGGGCGGGGCCGCGGGCAAAAGCTAGTATACTATAAAACAAAGTCCCCCGCTGCATCTGTCTGCCTGAACGCGTTAAACTCAAAAACTACCCAACGTATTAAGATGAAATTTGGTATGCAGACAGTTTGAGAGCCTGGGAAGGACATAAGCTCATGGGGAAATATATAGCGTGACTTTTATAACGGAAAACTTTAGCCCGAAAAACTTTATAACGCGAGTGGAGCCGCGGGAAAAAGCTAGTTATTTATAAAAAGCAAGAAGTAACAAAAGATGCTGACGTAATTAAATATTGAACACTATGATTGTTTGTTTCGTGAAAGTCAAATAAAATTATTCACTTTCGACAACGCATTGCATTTGGTATTGTATTGTTTTAGATTGGTATTGTGTCGTTTGGCTCGAGTCGTGGCTGCCAGGCGAGATACCCAGTCGCATACGCACGTGTCACCTCCTACGTACCCTGGATTCGAGGACACCTGTAATTCGACTGAAATTTATTTTAAATAAACTTGCATATAATTGTAACTTAAATGTAATAAACTTATTATTCTTTATTATGCAGCTTTCAATAACTTCGTAAATTCTAGTCTCTTCATCTTAAGTCTGTTAACTTGCATTGTGAAACAATACTTATGGGTTTGTTGATACAGAAACACAGACAACACGAACGTGGATGATGTTGATCGTTCCACTTGACCATATCAAGATATAGATTTTACACGTATATGTTCTCCTCGTAATGGAGGGTCCCTAGAAGCACGGGCCAAGGCCAAGTGCGTTATTCTTATTGCAAACCCTATGCATCGTTACGGTTAAAAACGTTTAAGCGGCAGGTATTAAGTATAATAGCTTTTTGTAATAACAAATATGTTGAGGGCCGGATGTGCTGACTATTAATAGTGTGGAGTGACTTAGGGATAACACCCGTACTGAAAAGGACAATAGGCACTGTTCGAACGCGGCTTACTTACCACTGCATTTTTATTTCTATTGAGAAGCTCGGTATATTTTTCTCTCTCGTGGGGGGATTGGTGGTAGGTCTCTCATATGTGAACGTCCGCCTGGGTAGGTACCACCGCAATGTCTATCTCGGCCACCAAGAAGCAGACATTGTAGCCAGTGTATGACTCCTTTTTTTTTGGTTTCGTGGAGAAAGTACCTTTTTACTACCACCCAGCCTTCGCGGGGGGCGACTGAGCGATTATGCTCAGGTCACCGTGCCTTACGACCCAGCGTTGTGCCGTTCGGATTTGTTTTTGACCTTCTGACTCCGCACACTGAAGGACAATCTTAGCGTCAACGATAGCGCGAGACCCACTCACCACGCTGCTGTCCAGCCCAGTTGTCACCACACTATCGGCGGACGGCCCCTGCTATTTAATAAAGTTTAATATCGCCTATGTATAAAAGTGGGTATAGTTGACACTGAAGCGATTTTTATTTCAAATAAAATAAGTATCACTGACTACAGATATAGGAGTACATACTTTCACAAATATTACACAAACCAAACGACCGGTACGACTGTCAATGAACAACTGCCCGTTGCCAACTTCCAACTGCAATGCCCCGGTCTGTCAAATGCTCAGTGTTATTTATTTATTTATTTATTGGATAAGGATTGCTAACGGAGTTTACAATAATTCTTATAATAACTACACATTATAGCTATAATAGCTTACGTAATTGTAACTCTGGTTATAAGCAATCACAGCATGAGCCACAATCTTTAAGACAATAGAAAATGTTCAAGTACTTAGTTTATCAATTGTACAGATAACACTATTACAATACTTAAAAAAGAAATAAAAAACTATTTAAATGTAACAATTTGCGATAGAGATCTATAACAAATATTTACATAATATAGCAAAACGTGTCACAAATACCCTCACAAAAATGATTTGTTTCATCATTTATAGATGCACCTGCCTTGTTTATCTCTGCTCTACTCTAAGGTCGCTTGTTACAAAAATACCTTTGGCATTAAGTCCGCCTACATACTTCTCAGTATATTAACCCCCTTATTCATAGACGTTATTTATTTAATGTGTGTACTATTTATTTAAGGACGGAGAATTGCTGTGATAACAAGTCGGTTTCTCAGTGCTGACGGCATGGCAGCCTTCGCAGTTTGATTGGCTAATATTGATATACAACTTGAATCTAGTTGGCTGTCAGATAAACAAAGCTGAACAAAAAGTAAGGTGTCAGATAAATAAAGCTGAGAAACAGGCTCGTAATCACAGCAATGCTCCTTCCTTAGAAAAATAACGTCTATGAATAATGGGGAAAGCGTAAAAATAATAAAGCAGCAACTAGTAGGTACTTAGCCTTATGCAAATTAGAAACGCTAGCATGACATATAGCTTTCCGTATCTTTAACAGCGTTAACGACTTATAGATAAAAGCCGTTTTATCTAGTAATTGATATATCCCGTAGGGCGTAGACCCCCACAACATTCGCTTCCACGATCCAGTATTACTAATTGTAGAACTAACGTCGCTAGACTTGCAAATATCACACGCATTGCTAAACTGTATAATATATATTATTATTATTATTTATTTGAATAACATAGGACTCATATTATAAGTAAACGATAATTTTTTTCTTAAAACTATGTTAGTAATTAAAAATAAAAATTAAACGATAAAAATATATTAATTATTATTAGTGCACCGCTGCACCATTCCATGTGAAATGGCACAACAGCGAGCCACGTAAAAACAATTCAGTTTACTGGCAATCATTTGGAGAATGCTGTTGGAGCTAGCCCGCTCACTCACGAGAGACAAGCTCTTCTTGCGCATTATGATGTAAAAGCAATCCACACGGCCGTCCGCAAACGTACCTGATGCACTACAGACACGGGACAACCCCACCAGCACTTTGAACTTTGAAGACTTTGCACCGTTCGTGGTCACGGGGCGGACTAAGGTGTTGGTCATCCAGAAGTCAAAATTACAATATATACTTACATTTTACAATAAAATGCTTTTGTTTTTTAAATTTTACTGTTGACGGTCCGATCTGCGCAAAATGAGCTCACAGTATCTCGAAGTCTCGATAGTCTCGAATCGGTCTTTTGAATTCCGATTTGATTAAATATAGAATAGGCTCGCAGGCTTGTGCAAGCTTCCAACCATCTTCGCTATTGAAATTCAGATGTGTTTTAATTTCAATAGCCTCGCGAATAATCTGGTAATAGTCTGTTTTGTGGATTATCTAGTCGGAGATAATTGGAGCCCTCTTCAGAATGTTCAACAACTGCCGAATTCGTTAAGTGTCGGCGTTTCACATCTGCTATATTACGTTATTTTACGCGGGTAATGTAACAGGTGAGAATCTTTAATACCTTACTTAATACTTTCATTAAAAAAGATATTAAAGACTATCACCAGATAACCGAACGATACGAGTGTCAAAGATAACTGCTCAAATCAGTCTAATACTTGAAGACTTTATAGTAAAAATGTACGTCACAGAAATATTCTTACCTTGACGTCATTATAATAATTTATTGTTTAAATGTAAGTTTAAAAGCACCTATCTAATATGACACGTCACTACGATGCCAGTTTCGGAAGTTCTTGTTTCATAATCCACTGCAATTTTATTAACTTCAATGATGTTCACAAAGGTACATAACAGTTCGTTACACACTGCCGCTTTGCGACAAAATGACAAGTAATTAAACTTATAAATAGACACGAAGGTCTAGGTACTTCTTAAAATAATGGTGGTAAAACCCTAATCCAATTAACTAATCAGTTAATCGAATTGATTAACTGAAAAAATGCTTAAAGTTTTACAATTATCACAAATATCAAGATAATAAATATCATTTCAATATAAAAGCTGAGTATTTAGCGAAGATGGTTGTCGTAAATAAAACAGTCGAAGATGAAACTTGAAATATTGCTACTCGCGGTCGCGGCGTCAGTGTCGGCATTTCCCGCGGAGGAGCCCGTGCTGTACTACCACAAGAATGTGGGCATGAGGGAGGCGGAGCACATCAGGCAAGCTGAACAGGCCGCTGACTTCGACGGCAGCAGGATCTTCAATGGCTCTCCGGCAGCACTCGGCGCATACCCTTACATGGTTAGTACTTCAAGAATTTTCTTAAACACAAAAAACAAGATAAGATACAAGGTTTTTTGGTATTTAACTTATCATTTCCACCTATGAAAAAAAAGCAGTAAATCTATTTAAGAAGGGATATTGAACGTCGATACCTGCAGTTGGTCTTCACTATTCAATCGATTTTTCCATGTTCTAGGTTCATCTAAAATCGACACTGCAATAAGAGAGATAACATTGTATTATTGTATTAATAACCTAGACAAATAAATCTTTAGAAAGAAAATAAAAAAGTGACTGCATTAATCACTAGGTACACAAAATATTATCATCTAGGCACTTATAACACAGTTAAGGAGTCGACAAGCAGACTTTTTAATTTCATTTTTTGATCGATGTTTATTTAAATTTACATTTCAAACTTAAAATTTCTATTGTTTCCACCGTTGCGCGTCTATCATGATCTACACTGGGACGATACTTAAGGTGCGAAATACGCTATATTACCTCCTGTAAACTGGTGAAATGACAGGTTGGTTATCCAGCAGACTATATAATGATGCATCATCAACTCAAATTCCCATGATTAAGAAATACCACCGAAGTAATAGTACATCGAATTGATACAAAATTTTATGAATACGTCAGCAGCATACTTAATGGAAGCGGTGACAATATAGGGTTGTACTATACTAATTTTGGGGTATCAAGTGGGAGCAAGTGATCATACAACGGTTATTTAAATTCACTAATGCTAATAATCGACTACTTGCGGTGGCGTAGTTGTACTGCATGCGCGGTACGGCAACGCTCTGAGGTCCGGGGCTCGAATCCTGGCTCGGGCAAAGTGATAATTGAGTTTTTCTGCGCAGTATCAGCCCGGAGTCTGGAATTTGTACCCGATATGGCGATAGGCTCGCCCCCTATCACATCGTGGAATGGAACACACTGCGAAAAGTGCGAGCCCTGGTTGCACCTCTGCATACCCCTTCGGGAATAAATGCGTGATGTGTGTGCAATGTTAATAAGAATCCTAAGTACCTTGAAATTGACAATCGTCTAATCATTACGTAGGGCGGACTGGTGATTGCGGTGCCTGGTGGCCAATCTGTCTGCGGTTCAGCACTGCTCAGCAACACTCGTGCTGTGACAGCGGCCCACTGCTGGTTCGACGGGTGGGTGCAGGCGCGACAGTTCGAAGTTGTGTTTGGCTCTGTCCGTCTCTTCAGCGGCGGAGTTAGAGTTCGCACCAGTAACGTGACCATGCATCCCAACTGGAATACAAGGAATTTAAATAATGATGTCGCCATGATTAGATTCAATAGAATAACGTTCACAAGTAAGTACTTTAAAATTATCAAAAACTTTGAGTCTAAGACTCCACGCAGACGCCGTCAACCTGATGATGCATATACGACATGAAAATGTGACATAAAATAGTCCTAACAGCCTATCATTATTTATTTGCTTATAATTAATATTCAATGAACTTTTCAGATGTGATCCGGCCCATCAATCTACCTACTGGTGCTCAGCTAAACAATAATTTCACTGGAACATGGGCCCAGGCAGCAGGCTTTGGCAGGGTTGGTGACAGTAAGTTAAAACGTATAAAATTGAGCCAGTCTAAGAATAGAAGTAATAATATCAGCCTTACCTTTTTGGCAAGATGTTCAAATATAATTTTGTTCCACATTACTTTTTTCAATAATAATTTAAATTTCAAAATTTGTAATATTATAGTACCAATTAAAGACAAGTCAATTTAATTGTCTATTGCACCCTAAAATTTAAACAAACGAACTTATTAAACTGACTAACTTCCATAGAAGGAAAAGTACTAGACGAATCTATAAAAGAAGTGATAGATGATAAAGATTGAAATCAAATAAATCTTTTAATTCACAGATGTAGGAATCAGCCCTAACCAAGTGTTGAGCCACGTGACCCTGCAAGTTATCACTAATGCTGCATGCCGCGGTGTCTTCCCTAATAATATTATCGACTCTAATCTCTGCACGAACCCAGCGGCCAACGGTGGCAACGTTTGCAGCAGCGACTCTGGTGGTCCACTATCAGCCACCATCGGAGGACAAAGAGTTCTTGTGAGTATTGAAGAATTCCATTGAAGGAAAAGCACTAATTTAGAAGACCTGATTTAGATTCCGCTTTAACAAAAACTATTTAGTACAGCTATTTTTCTTCAGACTGGTGGAATGATATTTTCTATATTGAAGACGTCACAGGTGTAAGGATGAATCAGAAAATAATGTGACGTAGGTATTTACTCTGACAGATATACTGTGGAAGTACATACTTGATGGTAGATAATAAATAATATGACGAGTGATGGATTTGTAGATTTATGACTACAAGTAATCGTCCAGGGATCGAAATGGAACCTCATTATCTAATTTAAACCATAATTAGTTATAATGGAGGATATAAATTAATTATCATATTTGCAACATTTGTTATTAATTCTAGTTTATTTATTTATTAGTTAAGCCTTACCGGCGCGAAATACATACAACACTACAACATTATGTGGATAATAATATGAATATTTAAGTGTATGTACGTATTACAATTAAGTTCTTTATTATTTAAATTATTGACAATCAATTATATGTACATAAAAAAAGTCTTAATTTTAAAATAGAAAATGTAATGTATTAAGTACGGTTATGTCATTCCCATAAATTCAGTTCTGATTTTGTCTAAAAAATAGCACACCTAGAACGAATAATTTTTATCTGTGCGTTTGCTTATCGATCAATTGTACGTTCTAACTGATATCATAATGGAGACTTGATTAAATATTTAACACTATTCTTGCTTGCATCGTCTCATGACTAATTAGGAAAAAATGTGTTTCCCCCCCACGACATGTTTTAAACCATTTATTTCTCTACAAACACATAAATACAACAAAAAAAAGTATAATAAGAAAAAAACACACACACACAGTTAACAATACCAGGCACACAACGGATTCCTTGCATGATGTGTGGTATAAGGAATACCAGCTCAGTTATTCATATTGTAATATTATTAATAACCATTTTATTAATATTGTATTTTTTTAGATTGGAATTGTGTCCTTCGGGTCCAACCGTGGCTGCGAGGCGAGACATCCGGCAGCTTACGCACGTGTCACCTCCTTCGTACCCTGGATTCGGGGCCAGATGTAACTCCAGTAAAACTAGTTGGAACCAACAATACCTGTTCAATTTATGACTAGTAAACAATTTAAATTATATTGTACTGTGTTTAGTTTATTGAATACCCAATAAAAAAATTATTGCCTGAGTAAGCAATGTGGCTACAGGCCTGTTTTCACTTTGATTAGTGCAGGAGTTAAGTGATTAATATCAAACATGTGTGGTCCCCGATTAATTTGTGCGAGTGTATAGTAACCTGCGTAGTATAGTGATTAAAAGCGTGTTCTATTTTTTGCGAGTAGACTGCGAGTAGCCACGTCCCGCGCGCTCTGCCTTCCCCCTCACTGGCTGAGTGCCTACCACTAAACACGTCTGGACAGCAATGTTTAGTGTTTAGCGCTCTTTTTGAGGCTCGTCCATACTTGCGGGCCGACGGTTCACAACTAAATTTACTAAACACAGCTTATTTATTTATTTATTTTTATTATAATCAATAACACTTAACAATAGTTGATATAGCAAAAGATGTAGCATAAACTAGATTAAGTTTTTGTGTACATCTACATCATCCGTCATCCGCTAAATTTACTAAATATAACAAATACATTAATAAAGAATTGAGTTATAATTTAATCAAGTGCAGTTAATATTAAAGGAACTACATAAGAATAAATTTAATGTAACCTTAAGGATATATATATATGTATATATATATACCTCTTTTATTTCTACATTGGCTGACCTACGAGGGTAGCTGCTTATATTTCCAATAAGTTATTGTAAATTATCAAGTGCAGGTAGGTAGCTGTATGCATGCGTTCTCGTGGAACGTCCGACAGGATCATTAAATGGTTCCATACATCATGTTGCTTTTTAATATGTAAATATATATATTTTTGTTTTTTATTTATTTCTTTATTCTTACTTTTTGTCTAATATATGTTATATTTTAATCTTATTTAAGAGATACTTTTTGAGTGTTACTTTTATGTTTTCGGAATTAATTTTATTTATTATGTCAATGGGTAACTGATTTAATAGGTAGGGTACCATATATTTTACTGTACGACGTCCGTAAAGGTTGTTATAACGAGGTAATTTGTACTGTGATTTTAATGTTAACCGTGTACTTTTATTGTGCTGCGATATTGTTTGGAGATCAGTGTTCTGTGCGTGATCTACAATTATAGAAAAGTTGAATTTTTCTCGAATTGGTAAAATATTACAAAAGTGGAATAAGCCATAATAATTGTTATCACTGTATTGTTCCTTTATTTTCTGTGGAACTATTGTTTTAAGAATACGTAGTTGAAGCCGTTGTATATTATCTAAATGAGTTATAAATGTCCGCCCATAAACAAAATTAGACACTACTCGCACTACACACCTGCACTAATCAGTCGCGATTACTAATTACCTACACTCGCACTAATTAAATTGAAAACAGGCCTTACAATGTGAAACCGATAATCTCTAACTCAATGCCCAAATGGGGAAAATATTAGACAAAAAACCACATGCTAGCTGTCGAAGATTAAATTATAGCCAGTTTGGGAGTAACAGTCACAAAAACCGATGACCTGGTCCACGTGGCATGATGACCCTGGATTAGGACTGCAGTAGACAGAACAACCTGGCGTGCATTGCAAGAGGCCTACACTCAGCATTGGGTTCATATATAACTTGAAGAAGAATAAGAAGATATGGAAATAACTTTACCTTCTACCACATCATCGAACGGAAATGTGGCTCGTAACATTATAGGTTTATTAATTGTTTTGCGAACACTTCAAGGCCAGAATGTAGTCCTGTGTATGATTAAAGTATGACAAATAAAATACCACCGAAGTAGAACACCACCTGAAAATTCGTAACGATTTGTCGAAGATTAATGAAGTAGATAAAATTGATGATAACCATTAATTATGATTATAATTTGATAGCATTATAAAAATCAACAAACAATTAAATTCGAAAATCAATAAGAAAACTAAGATCCCATCACAAATCATTATATGAAAGAAAGCTATAATTTATTATTATAAAATGGCTAACTTATATCTAATGAAGAAGCTACGCATGCATTTCTATCATATTATATACCTCATAAACATACACGCATTCATACGAAAAGTCCGTATCACTGTCAATCAAAAGAAATAGTGGAACAGACCCTAACGGCACATAAATCCATTTTTGTATTGTAGGTATTAATTATAGACGACAATGATTACCTGCCATCAAGTGAATTACTTTTAACTCTTCTACTGTAAATAACATAAAACAAATTAAAAATGAATAAAGAATAGTTGAACTTACAGGTCAGGTGTCAATTGTATCGATTTTCACTTGAGTTTACATTATGTAAGTACTTCTAACAAATATCTAAACTTCTTCACCAACTTTAACATTTATATCAATAGTAGAATAATGAATATGATAAAAACTAGAATGTAAATAATTTATGGTAATATTTATTTTTAGTTTTACAAGTCCCAAGATGCAAGACTTAGGTGAGTTCGAAACGTGCCTACCTCTAGGGCTTTAGACGTAAGCGTACAAACGTTAAAATTTCAAGTACCTACCTGTCTACAAAATCAGTTGACATAATTCGTTATGATTTATCGATGTTTACCAAAATAGATAAATTGGTGATAAACGTATTTAGATAGCGTTGTATCTATAAAAATGTATAAAAAGCATGGGGCGCTGTAAATGGTGCATTAATGTCACCATCGTTGAAAGTATTACTTTAGCTGATTAACACCATCATAGCAAGAAATGGAAGGGAGAGACTCCAACTACAATTTGTATACAATATCTTTATTGACACAAGATAATTGGCTATAACAAAACATTATGGAGTTAAACGCTTCAATGGAAACTACACTAAACGGTCAACGGGAACAATCGTTATGCCAAAAGAGCCTAAAAACCTGACGAAAATGGCCATTGGACAAAATGAGAAACTTTCTTGAAGAAAATAATAACTTCACCTTTTGAAACAGGATCAAGCAAAAATCCAATTCAAAATACTGGTATGAGCAGCATCGTCATATTTAGTAAGTACCAATTTAATACATTTTCTTTACACTTGTAGTTTTTGACAAAGTCCATTGAATACCATTCATTTTCCAAAACAAAACCATTTCCCATCTTCTGGTGCAGTCAAGTAAAACCTTTTTAAAAAAGTGCTCAAGGCCCCTTGTCTTCAATGGGCACTATTTCAGTGTAATGACTTAATTATAATTTTGTAGTGGCAAATTGAACAAAATTCATTGTCAAAATTTTATTTACCTTTTTATAAGATTAAATATGATGACCACTGAACATCTGATAGGAATTAAACCGTGTATACAACCTCTCATGCTGATGACTACTTACCTTCAACAAATGTAAAGAATACTCAATCGCACCATGATAATATTTTTCTTTTTTTACAGGGGCTAAGGTGTAACCAAAATATGATCACCTACTTTGCAGGTTTGCAGTCTATCGCAAACAATAAAAACCTGAAATAGTAAGTATATACGTGTTTTACATTCATGAATCGTTAGAAGGAATACGAACGAATCAGTTACCTAAAAAAATACATACATATACTTGTATCAAAGCGAAACCCGTACCTACGCAAGGTGGTAAACTGGCTATAGTGGTCTACATAAGTGTATTATTTTCCGGGATCAGTCTATATAATGATTTCTTATGTTTACGCGAATGTTAGACATTGAAATTAAACTAATTTTCAGATTCTATCGCGGTTTTTTATATTTTATTTTTCTCTCGACGTTTCGAAGACTTTGCAGCCTTCATGGTCACGGGGGTCAAAACATAAAAAACCGCGATAGAATCCAACAATTAGTTTAATTTCAATATGAGTCTATGTATTACATAAGGATTTAAAAAAGGCCGGCATCATCAACAGCCTTTTTTAATAAACGATCTCTATCTCAATCTGCATTCCTTTCCGAGACCGAATTAATCAAATTAAGTCATATTTTGTAACCATATAAAAAAAAAACTTTGTTCTGATTGGTTCATTTTTGAGATGGAACGAAAAATTATACTGCCCTCAAAAACCACTAAAAACCAAAAAAATATTTAACAATACCTATATTATACTGGTTACCAATTTTGGAGCGGGTGCCTAATTAAACCTCTTCCTTCTTTGCTTTTATAGAAAATGTCGGCAAGTCAACTGATGATGGATAAACTCTTCATCAGTCAACGCTCTATCTGGACCCCGTTCTACTTAGCAACATGTGCTATGGGGTCACTGCCTTGCCGATATATAAAAATAGTAGTCTTTAGTATTTTTTTTTACTTTTTTTCTTTGCTTCCTAAATAATTAAAATTCACCCAACCACCCAATCATTTCGTCCGAACAAAAAGCCCAGCTAAGCATTAATTATAATTATTAATTTTATCATTTTGCACTCTTTACTAATTAAATACTATTTTTCTATTTCAGAATAATTCTATTATCAAGATCTAAAAAACTTATACTTCCGACGCTGAAGATGATGAAAGAAGAGCTTCCTCAGACCTGTAGAAAATGTTGAAAAAAATCGTTGAATACTTTTATTTTTAAAAAATACTGGCACGCACGAACCTATTTCTGCAGAAAATACTATATAAATTCTGTTTTATATACAAAATAAATTATCTACCAGACTTAATAATATCTAGGTCGAATTAAATGAGTATTGGTTTTTTATTTACATGTACCTACCTCCGTATTACAAAACTGGAATCTTAGCAAAATTTTTAAATTAAATATTATGTATGCTCCATGTACTAACAAAAAATCTACCTAAATTCCTCTCAGCCAAGAAACACAATAAGTAAAAATTTTCAATATGTACATACCTGTTATGTATTTTATTAATAATTTATTGAAGCTTTGAACGATATAAGAGAAAAATAATTTTAGTATCCTGTTTATTTAAAAGGGTGAATAGCAACACTCATAGAAAATAAGTAGTTAGCGATAGCAATTTTTCTGGCAATTGTCAAATATTGACGTCTCGGCCAGTGTGACCATTTGTGGCAGATTTCTGCCATTTGGGCAGATTTGGCACCAAAATTTTAACTCTGGCAGACTAAGCTGAAGTTTCAAAAAAGTGGCAGATTTTGACAGATTTCAAGCTAATCTTTATTATTTTTGAATCTCTATCTTTATTATATATAAATTGAATCCTTATAATTTTCTGTTGCTTATTATTTACATTATTTTTATTATGCATATATTTGGTAGGAAATTATTTACTGAGCTAGCAACTTTTGTCACGGGCATAGTACGGGGATTTCCTGTGCTATTATTTTAGCGTTTAATGTGTGCAGTTGTTTTCCGTGTATGATGAAGAGAAAATACGAGCGTTCGTACCGACCAGAGTGACACATAAAAATATGTAGTGAATGGAGTAATTAAAAAAAATTCAAATGTTTCAAGTTCAATAAAGGAATTCCTTTGAATACATAGTATTTAATTTATTTATACCCGTCTTCATGGATGCTATAATATGATGGCATATTTTAGATATATTCTGGAGTTGGGTTAGGCAGATTTTGGCAGATTTTTTGCCAGGGTCAGGCAGATTCGCGATTTTTGAGGTGGTCACCCTGGTCTCGGCATTGCTCGGGACTCGGTTCGACTTCAGGCGAGCAGGTATATTAATTTTTATTTTCAAGAATAAAGTTAAATAATACCTACTAATGTATTAAATGTGCATGTTTATATCACAAAATAACACGTAGTTATTCGATTTTTATGTATCTTGTAAACAATGAAAACCAGAAAGTGAACGCTCAGGAACCCCCAGTGGTGAGGCCCCACGTGGTGGCGTGGTAGCATTTTAATTATCTAATCTAATCAATCTATGAATTCAGTTAAAATACATATGTACGAGTTAAAAAAAACTCATTATGTATGTTTCACACACTTAACCTATAAACTTTTCCCCAACGTGATAATGACAGCCAAAAAATAACCTCACGTCTTGATTTATGGAACCAACTTTACGTTATTTGTAACATTGGCCCTGCATATCGAATGACCCTGGTGTGACAGGGTACCATTACCGCTTATAAAATCACTTTCTGGAATCCATGAAGCTAAATGTTATATCTCGTTGTCCTAAGATATAAATATATAAAGATCGTAGGTTATAGACATTTTATAAGGATATTAATAAAAATATCAGCTCTGTATTAGTATATATTGCATACTGTTGAACACTGGCCTCTATTATTGAGATTTAAAACTTTGTCCAACACTCTGGCTTAGTATGTATTAGAATGTATGGGTTAGCAGAATTCACATACCCTTGAAACACTTTTTAAACAATTCTCAGGTCGTAGGCTCTCCCACAATGATGTCCTTCACTGCTAAAGCAAACAATACTTTATAAACAATTCACATATAACTGAATTGTCAAAGTCGTGTGTTTTGAACCTGCGGACATTTGTTTCAGAAGAATGTTCCAGTCCCAAATACGCTATTGTGCACTTTTTTGCATGGATCCCATATGAAAAAAATGTCTGCTGTTTTTATGTTTTCTTTACTTTCTCATGGATATGATTGTTTTATAGATTTCAATTTCACCTTAGAAGCAACCATGCCCTACCTAACCATTTATATACTTATTGCAATTTATTAAAACTTAAAATTCAATATGATGATACTATGTTGCACACTATGAACAAACAATGTTTATAATTTTCCAAGCTGATGATTGGTTGATTAAAACATCCGTAAATTTATATAGACAAGTAGTTAAATTAGGTATTTTACAGGCATAGTAACCTGATTGGGAATATGGATCGGTCAACAATCAACATTCAAAAATATTTCATGGTAAGTGTTGATGTTTACTAATATTTTTTTTCATAATTGGACCCAGTTATGCCAAAATGAACTGACAAATTATTTAAAAATAAGTTAATAGTTAACACACAAATAGTCCAAATGCGATCTACTATACTGTTTAGCAAAACATGCCAAGAACTATATCTAACACAAAAAAGTATGTGTGATTTTTTTTTTACATAAGGAATTCCAGCTGCAACAAATAATAATCCAGAAATATATAAAGTAGTTGATACATATTGAAAATAAATTAAACTCCTTTATTGCAGAATGTAAGTATTTAATATACAGGTGGTTTTTAAATACAAAAATGTCAATACTTTCTACCGAAAGGTACCAGTTTGCAAAACTACTATAACACATAGTGTTACTACTTTTAATTAGTTTTTTCGTTATATATTATATAGTTCACAGTAATTTTATTCTACATTTAAACTATTCTATGCAAAACAGAAGTCTTCATACACCAATTTATATATTACAATTTGGCAAAACTCGGTCCACTTGTACTATGAAATAACAGTCTACTAGCTGGGATGTATTTCCATAGATTTCTGAGGTTGTTTCTCATGCCTTTGGACATGAAATATAATGTTCACAATACAAGCCCCATGTGCCTTTTATTATAATTTTTTATTGGACCAAAGTATTTTTTATACTTTTTAAGTCGGTAAATACTATATTTCATATTAACAATTACTTGTTGACCCAAAATATAAAGTCAAATGACCACTATTCAAATTATGATCCTTCTGTTAGAATCAAAATCACTGCTCGACAAACAAAAAACAAACCTCAGTATGTCAGGTTGTGTACGTGGTCCGAACCTCAGAGCAGTGACATACCGTGTAGATGGCCTTGTATCAAATTTTATTGGGAAACTGTTCATAGGCACAGTGTCAATAGAAACCAAGTTTTGATTAAAAATGCGGACTCCTTATTGACATGATGGCCATCCCACTGACCAGAAACATGATGATAAACAGTTGCACACTATGAATTAATAATGTTTAATATTTTCCATCCTGACAATCTTTATCAATGGATGAAGGCATATATCTCAACAGCTGTATGTTAAGTTTGTTGAAATTTTGCAGAAGCCGCCTACTTGAAGATTGGTTGCTGCACAAAAATCAACCTAATGGTAATTTTATATAAGGATTATTTAATGCTTATGCAAAATGTCGCTTTATAGAAAAGGACCTTTTTTATTATGAGCTTTGGTACATAATAAAGAACTTGATTTCCTTTCTTAAAAAAAAACTTATAACAAGAATTTTCTTTATGTTACTTTGATATTTTGTAAGATGATTAATTTATGAGGTATTGGGGATTTAACTATGACCAATATAAATAAGTCATTGTAACCCAATTGAAGTTCAATATAAAGATGATGATACACAGTTGCACACTATGAATTATCAATGTTTATATTTTTGCATTCTGATATCATTAAATATTGAATTTAACACATATTTGCACCGCAATTTGTTAAGTAAACTTTTTTTATAGTTGCTGTGCACCACTTCATAGTTTTGAAGCAATGGTGGGGACAAGTACATAAGCAATCGGTCATTGTAAGTATTCCATAGAAAATGGGTATTCCTATTTTTTTTTAAACAAGCACGGCAGTTTATCCCACTGCACCTGATGGTAAGTGGAGTGGGTTCCAATAGAATGTCGACTGACAGTTATCCATCGACAGTCGACATTATTATGCCGGCCCGTTGGACCAGGGCGGACCCATCATATAGGGTGATCCAGTAAAGCGACACACTTATGTGAGCCACTATGGTGGGTTTTAACTAATTGTGTACGGTGGTCGCTGTCCGCCCAAAATACATCATCACCAGCAAATCCATTCCCCCTTTTTATATCGCCATTGATCATTAAAAATGAAACTATTTTCGGATTTTATCGCGGTTTTAATGTTTTAGTTCATTTGGGAGAAAACTCAACCATTAAAACCGTGATAAAATCCGAAAAATACTTTAATTTCAATTTCTAACATTAGCATTAACATAAGAAATCATTAACAATGACTCGATACATGATGATACACAGTTGCACACTATGAATCAATGATGTTTATAATTTTCCATCCTGATTACTTCCGTTTTATCTAGGAAGTTACCGATTTCATTGCAATTTTCTTAGTATTTTTTTTTTACAGACGCTGAATGGTAATCTGCGCTAAAATAGCTTATGGTAAGTGTGCACCAGCCCTTATATTTGTGAACTAATGTTCAAATATATTATGTCAGTCTTAAAACTAAATGATGCAAAGGTAAGGGGCGATGACTACTTTTGATAATAATTTAGTATCATCTTAATGTATCTTTGTATAAGGCTTATATTTGTGTAATAAAATGTACGGGCCATAGAAAGCGTTTGTTTTCGTTAAAGCAATATCAACTGTATTCCATAAATATATGTTTGAATTTAGGGTTTTGGCATGTCAATCTCATGTTTATCGCTCTGATAAACTGTTAATAAAAATATATAATATTTTGATCCTCTTTTACATCATCTGTTTGTTGGAAATCGTGTTTTATTGCCTTGATAATTATTATATCCTTTGCAACGATTTAGAATTGAAAATAATGTTTGTTTTTTACAGGCTAACTACGACCAGCTAAGCGTCTTGAAAATTCGGTTAGCGTTCCTACCAACTGCGAGTTAGCTGCCTTGCTGTAAACCACATGATTATTAAAATAATTTAAATATACATTGGATCTTTTATTTTATAGACTAGCTTTTGCTCGCGGCTTCGCTTGTGTGAAGGAGTTTTCCGGGATAAAACTCCCGCTTTATATTTTCCCGGGATATAAAATAGCCTTTCCCAGGGTCTTAAACTATCTCCATACCAAATTTCATAAAAATCCTTCCTGTAGATTTTGAGAAACTGGATAACATACAGACAGACAGAAAAGGGGACTTTTATAATATGTTAGTTAATTGTATACCTAGACTATTAAGAGAAAATAATTTAAGTATTCAGTTTTTTGATGATAAATGCTGTTTTACCCTGATTAGATACAAAATGCTATATTTATGGTGGTAGGTTCAGTAGTCGAATGGCATTGCCGACGTCCATGGCTCACGGTGACCACACTTTGGGTTGAGCTGCTCGCTTCTGCCTTCGCGAACAATTTTTTTACTCAGAAGGTAAACGAGGGTAGCCCCCTGATGGTAAGTGGTCACCGCAGTTCAGGGCCACAGCAAAGTCGCTGCTTACTATGAAAAACTTCAAACCTCGTTTGAAGGACAAGTCATAATGCCGAGGACACAGTAAATTGATATCAGATAATACGAATGGATTTTACTAGAAACCTGAATTTCATTCATGTTAATTGGGCTTTCCTATCAGTAAGTACCTACTTAATACGTGTGATCTAGTATGATGCGACAATGCATAAATTATCAGTAATTTAAGTACACAAAAAACTGGATTTCTCGGTCCTCAAAATACAAGGAAACGCATTAAATTTATGATTAGAATGATCGATTGAATGATTAATAAAATATTATGTTCTGTCTAAACGTTAGTTAGTGGTACGATATACCGCTCGGATAGCGACCATATTCTACCAAGTTTTAAAACGACACATACGTAGGCCAAGAAAGTGTGTCGCGTTCTGGGTTCCTGTGTATGCAGTTCCAACAGGCTGGCATGATTGTAGCGACTGCTGAGGGGTAATCATCTTGTATCACTCGACATTCTATTGGACCCCACTCCACTTACCATCAGCTGAAGTGGGGTACTTTACCGTTACGTATAATAAAATGACGTATAATAAAATTAAAAACTTGCAGCGTCCCTACCAGTCATGGGCCGTGCGTTCTCCCTGCGTGTTTTTATACTTTTTCATTATTTTTACGTCATTATATAGGCTGATCCGGGAGCACTACATGGGTACTTACGGGGCCAGTATGGCGGGTTTTACACTTTGTGTATTGTAAATGACTACCTCGGTAGCGCAACGCTGAGACCCTGGGTTCGAATCCCGGGTCGGCCCAAAATAATTGTGACTGGATTTTTACATCTTAGAAATGACTCAGTCACCGTTTGGAGTTAGGAGTTGGTGGTGTGATATCCCTATGTCTCGGAAAGCACGTAAAGCTGTTGGTCTTGTATCTGATCTCTCTCCGGTCATGTCGGACTGCCGTCTTATCGGACTATTAGTGAAAGAATACAGAGCGCACCTGCGTATAATGCACACACTTTTGCACTATAATGTCTCCTGCGTACTTGGCTGATCTTCGTTGAGATTGGCCGCCGTGGGCAAAATTTGGCTAGGAAGGAACTAATCAATCATGGTAAATATCTGAACGGATACGAATGTCCTTCCACCATCACCACCATCACCACTATTTAACGAGCCCAATTATATTTTTTCGTTTTTAATGACATATGTCTCAATCCAGCCAACTCCATCGCTATTAAATAGTAATGTAGGTAGTAGGTACTTAGTGTCCCGGATACCTGGTGCTTTCGGCAAGTAAATCTCACTTCTTTTATCTTTCTAAAATTATAGATAAATGCAATTGTGTAAATAGGTATAATATCTATACTATTCTATAAAGCTGAAGAGTTTGTTTGACACCTTCCATTGTTACGCAATAAACATGTATGACGGTATTGTTCCTCTTAAAAAGTTCTAAAAAATGTTATAAAACAAAGTTTCCCGCCGCATCTGTCTGCCTGTCTGAACGCGAAAAATTCTAAAACTACCCAACATATTTCGCTGTATGATTTGGGGATAATTTGAGACCCTGGGAAGGACATAGGCTACTTTCTACCACGAGAAAATGCATAGCGCAACTTTTATCTCGGAAAACTCACGCCGGCGAAACTGCAAATAAAACCTAGTCTATATAAACTAGCGACCCGCCCCGGCTTCGCACGGGTGCAATGCTGATACTAAATACACTACAGGAAAACTGTGAACGTTGTATATAAAAACATAGCGGCCCGCTCTGGCTTCGCACGGGTATAACATAACAAAATAACAGTATTTCTCCACTATTTAATGGATGTTATTATTATACATATAAACCTTCCTCTTGAATCACTATCTATTAAAAAAAACCGCATCAAAATCCGTTGCGTAGTTTTAAAGGTTTAAGCATACATAGGCACAGAGAAAGCGACTTTGTTTTATACCTACTACCTATGTAGTGATGTGAATGTTTTAATCTTTGTTAGAACTAGCTACCTACCTACAAGCAGCAACTCCTGAATAAATTGTGGATGAAATTTAGCACGAATTGACCATCCTTGATTATCACATTATAGTATACTTTTTATTTCGATTATTTGCTTTCGTAAGAAGTATTAAAAATTTTATTGAAAATATTTAAGTAAACAGCACGTCTTATAATTGATGTGGACATGTAAGTACAGAAATTTAAATACTTTTGTAATTGGAAAAGCTTTTAACTTAGATGAAGCCGCAAGCATTACAGTGGCGATGGGTCCATATAACTGATTTCTGCCGGCTCTCCTTTATGTAGAATCTAATTACCATTAGAACAATTTGTAGACCGCATTTATACATATTAGTACCTATATGTTATGTCGGGTTCTCTTTCGGAAAATTCCACCTCTAGCAACTGTTACGTATGTATTTATAAATGTCGGCGCTCGGTCAATGTCTCACACACTGAATACTAAATCAGCAGCGTGTGCCTTACATCTGATACCTCTATCAGATAACGAATAATACCAAAAAATAACATTTTAATACTGCCGCACTATGATTGTAAATTAATATGTTAATAGATAATACTTACGATATTAATGTAACTGTCTCGGTGGCGTAGTTGTACTGCACGCGTGGTTCGGTAGTGCTCTGAGGTCCTGGCTTCGAATCCTGGGTCGGACAAAGTGAGTTTGGGTTTTCTGCTCAGTGTCAGCCCGGAGTGTTGGATTTGTGCCCGATATAGTGATAGGCTCGTCTCCTATCACATCATGGGGCGGAACACACTTCGAGAAAAGTGGGTGCCCTGGTTGCGCCCTCTATATACCCTCTACATACATACACAAGGGGATAAATGCGTGATGTCTGTTTGTTTGTTTATAAATATAACAACTATAATAACACGACCTTTTGGATAACATCACGCTTGTCTTATCAATAGTATCTCGGATACCCACCATTAATTATAATTTATATATCAAACAATTACATGAGCTGCATTGCGTTTGTATCATGGGTTTACATAAGATATGTTAAATGTAGGAAGATATGGTAATGTCGACTTTCCGGACGACCTATACCTTCTGTCCGCCCCGTGACCATGAAAACTCCGTCTTTGAAACATCGGGAGAAAATTAAAATTTAATAAGCCGCGATGAATCTGAAAACTAGTTTTACTTCGATGTCTTACATTCGCATAAATATAAAATGTTATGACACATGACAAATGAGCTGAAATTATACAATTTCCAGTATTTCTTTCACTGGCTGCAATGTGAAATGATATTCAAAGCTGTTTAACTACTTACAATTGTGCTTATTATAGCTGCTTGGCTACAAAAACACAAAAGTTGTATGGGACCCACACTATCTATCTGATGTCCAAAGTTTCATGTGAAACGCTTGCCACCACCTTAGCCTATGAATCTGTAGATTGGTAGGTACTTATTGGATTTTATATAGGTGTATATTTAATTTCCTGACCCACTATGCCATTGTTTTAACATGAACAATCGTCATCTATTTATATTATAAAATAAAGTCCCCTTTTCTGTCTGTCTGTATGTGTTCAATTTTCTCAAAATCTACTGATCGGTTTTTTATGAAATTTGATATGGAAATAGTTGAAGACCCTGGGGAGGTTATTGACTACTTTTTATACCGGGACAATATGTAGCGGTACTTTTATCCCATAAAACGCCTTCACGCGGCAAAGCCGCGACCAAAAGCTAGTAATATCAAATTAAAGTATTGAAGATTATCGAGAGATCGAGATTTCATTTTGTTAGTTAAAATCTTTCTATTGATATTTATTGACGAGGTTAAAATATTTATTTAACTTATATTGTTACATATTATACCGTTTATTAGATGATGGTGACAGTTTGAAGATGTGTATTAGATTCTTATGTCACCCATTTCAAACTTAGCGCTATTGTGGTACCAAAAAAGAATCTTGTATGGACAATATTTAACAAATGCCAACCAAGTATTGGTCTGATGAATAATATTTTTTGTTTACGTAATCTTTTAGGCTAAACCCTATAATTAATCAATCCGTTTTAAGGCGGCATATCTATAAGATATATGGCCATTGATACCTACTTACCTAATAAATATACCGCGGAAATATTTTGATAATGAAAAGCCATGGGTTTAGGGTTTTAATTGGAAAAAAATAATCCACAAGATAAATGGATAACACAAGCTTAAAAGGGGTACGGATTCTGGAGCAAAGTTTATTCTTCGTGCGAATCGGCTGACGAAATGAACGCGGTGCTAATTTTGTTGTTGGTGGCTGCAGCAGTCGCCAGTGCTGCTGAACCCAGGCGTTTCTACCACTCTTCGATCGGTATCAAGGAGGCAGCTCGCATCAAAAAGGCTGAGGATGCTCTCCGTCACGTCGGTGCTAGAGTCGTTGGCGGTGTAGCGGCTCCCATTGGTGCTCATCCCTACTTCGTAAGTTCGCCGTGACAATTATCTTCATTGAATGTAGCTTAGGTACTCGAGGTTATTGTAATTTGTCAGGTAGCAAGACTTATATTTTATTAAGTTTCCGTTAATGCACATAATTTTACATAGTGATATGAACCTGGTCAAACTAAATTTATAACCTAAATAACAGGAATATATTTTTACCACAGTTTCATATCCAAGTGAAAATATAGGTTTGTGAATTAGTTATCTAACATATTATTTACACATTTTGCAGCAAAATACTTTTCTACTAGAACCCATGTCCTTAGTACCAATATTGAAGATATAGTTAATAGAGATAAAAGTTATAAAACAAGATTCAAATTTAATATGATGACCTTACAAAACGATCCAAAATTAACAAAATAGACCTTCATGCAGTTGGCTAATTAAATCCAAACACATTCCTTGCTTGCAAACCGCTATACTAAGAAGTCTATCATATAAATATTGTATTGTACAGGGCGGTCTGCTGATTACCCTGCTCGGAGGATATACCTCGGTATGCGGTTCATCTCTAATTTCCTACAACCGTGCCTTGACTGCTGCACAATGCTGGTACGATGGTCAAATAGCCGGTCATGAAGTAACCGTTGTTCTTGGCTCTAACTACCTCTTCCACGGAGGTCTCAGAGTGCTCAGCCGTGACGTCATTATGCACGAACAGTGGGACCCTCTCAGGAACGTGAACGATATTGCCATCATCAACATGCCCTACGTTCCTATGAGCAGTAAGTAATTATTTGAAATATATTTTTTAAATATTGGTTGGTAATTATAACCATTCATTTAGTAGGTACTATAGTCACTGACATTAATCTCCGCGTACTTCGAAAAGCCCGTCAACTTGAAAGAAAATTTTTATCTTACTCAGTCGTACTTTTGTAAATTTTCTTTTAACATGATTCACTGATTAATAGGTATTTCACTTATGCTTTAGAATATGAATACAATCAAAATTAACCTTAACGTTCTATTTTCCAGATTACATTCAGCCTATCCGTTTGCCCAGCAACAACTATGATACCTTCGTAGGTGTTAATGCGCAGCTTTCTGGATTCGGCTACACGGATGATGGTAAGTTACAAATAAGAATGTACCGGACATGCTTTATCTGACTGGTTAGGGACCATTACCAAAACCTTCTATAAGAGCTTGTTCCAACGACAGGGTCAATGGGCTTAGTAAGTTAAGCCGACATATAATACTTTATCTTATTCGAACTACCATTTACTTAGATACTTTATCATGACCTCTTCGAGAGTTATATTATGCAAGTCGATTATATAATTAAGCTATGCAACAGGCATTAATGTGTCCCCATATTGGAATAATGACGGTAGAAGAATATTGCAACTAATTAACTGATGACTAAGTTATTTTATTCTTCATAATAAGGGCCATCCTTATGCATTTTATAACCTTTTATTTTTTTAGAGCGGCCCATCACAGCTAACCAGTATTTGAGCCACGTCAATTTGCCTGTGATCTCTAACGAGGTGTGCGCTTCGTACTTCCCTGCATACATCTTCAGCTCAAATATCTGCACCAGCGGAGACGGAGGCAAGGGTCCTTGCATCAGTGATGTCGGTGGTCCTCTCACCACATACTCATATGGACAACGTGTTTTGGTGAGTAATAAGTAATCAGTTGATTTGAAAATCTTTAGGGAAGGCCATGTTTAGCATTAAACTGCGAAAGTAAACAATACCGAAGGCAAAAACAAACCACGTCAAATAATATGAGCTAAAGATCCGAGCTAATAAAATATATTTATAAATAGCTGACCCGACAGATGTTGTCCTGTCTTAACTATGTATGCACGCGCGCATTCTGTCAATCGCTGACAGTTATTTCAAATCACTGACAGTTATGTAATATTGTTATTAAGTTTTCTTAAATGTTTTTATTTTCCGCGCAATTTCTTGAATTTTTTCTTTCATTCATTCTTCTCCTGATAATAAATATTACAACAAAAAAGAATTAGTGAAATTGTTCCACCCGTTCACGCGTGATGCGATGACCAAGGGAAATAGATTTATATATATATATATATATATAGATGAGATGAAGTACGATGGAAAGGGAGGACGAAGTAGCTACTTTAGTTAATAATAAATGCCCTGTATTAACAGATTGGAGTGGCGCAGTTCACTTCCGTATTCGGCTGCCAGGCTGGTTTTCCTGCCGCTTACTCTCGCGTCAGCTACTATCTGCCTTGGATTCAGCGATACCTTTAAGTGCCTATTTATAAACACACTACGTTGAATATAAATTATTTTTACCAACTATGTGTTAATTTATTTAAAAAGATTTACCCATTTCTTTATTTTATTTTCCACAGATTTGTTGACTATTATATAAAACACCTTTGTATTATAATATTTTACCATTATATTTAGTTCGCCGTTTAGAAGGCTTTAAGATTTTAAGTTCGGAATGTTGTTACTAGATACTAGGTATAATAATATGACCATCTTGTCGCTTAGCAAGGTATGCGAGGATCTTGCTAGATGTATTTATTATCTGTAACCACTGATATCATGCAGTATGCACGTGGGTAACAGCAATCATTTACGAGCAAGGGTCCATATAGGTAAGATGTTGGATACAACTGGTGGAGTAACACTACCCTACGCTGAATTGTCAAAAACTTTATCGACTGTCATCTCCTTAGTGGTGCAGCCTTGACAAATTGATATCGTGTGCTCGACGCCCTAGTAGCGTGCGTATTGCTTATGTACCACAGATTATTATTATAGTAGTGAGTCAGCAACATAAATCCACGATCCTATTTAATCTGCTAAAGATATGGACATAAATAATAATATTATCAATAAAAAAATCTTACGAAGGACGACGAATGAAAATGTACTGTGTGCTATATTGTCGCTATGTGAAACGGAACGCGTGCTCATAAATGTCTACGGAAATGAAACAATTCGCACTTACTTTGAACGTTTAACATCTTCAATAATGAGGGATCGACTGGAAAGACAGAATAATAATAATCATGAAAACCGAACTGAAACCGACGCTCTACGAAGTCTGCAGTCGCTGAACATTCTGAAGGAGGCTCCAATCATTATTTGCGATTAGACAAGCCACAAATCCTTGCCAAAGAACACCGATTCCTGCCTAGGATGATTCGCGAGGCTATTGAAATTAAAAACACCCAAATTTCAATAGGGAAGATGGTTGGAAGCTTGCACAAGCCTGGGATCCTGTTCTACCTTTAATTAAATCAGATCCCAAAAGACCGGCTGCCAGACCTCAAGACACTGTGAGCTCATTCTGCGTAGATCGGACCGTCAACAGTTAAAAATTTTAAAAAGTTGTATATTTGAAAAATGTAGGTAGATATTGTAACTTTGACTTTACGGATGAACAACACCTCAGTCCCCCCCGTGACCATGAAGGCTGCAAAGTCTTCGAAACGTCGGTAGAAAATAATAATATAAAAAACCGCGATAATATCCGTTAAATAGTTTTTAGTTTTATTTCAATATCATGAAAATGAGTATAATCAAACATCCACCAATAATATTATAGGGAATTACAGATTGATAACAGTTAACTTACTTTATTAATAAGTATAGCTATTAAACTGCTGAAAATCTTGTAACGTAAAAGATTACTCATATAAAACAGTGTCAAGAGACCAATTAATTATTTATTCTAAAATAGTAGATAGTTATCAAAATCTGATTGAACATTTTAGAAAGAAGGGGTTGATAGGACAAACTTTTAAGAAAAAGGATGCTATAAAATGGTGTTGAAAAACCTGCACCACACTACATCCAAACAGGTGACTGTAGAAGCCATACTTTTTAAATATCATTATGACAAGACAGATACATGAAAAATGGAAACTTATCTTGAATTATTTATTGTTTTTGCTGATACATATCTACATTTACATTAAACGCTTGATAAAAATCAATTATTGGTTATATCAAGTGAAAATGTTACTGAATTAGCTTTTAATTGTTTTATTATTATTACTTATGTAGGGACACACACACTTGCGCAGCTGTGTAAGTGCACGTGCATAGTTGTGCGGGAATGCTGTGTCACACCATACCTCCCATACAAAAGCGACGTGCGCCTTTGTTAACTCAGTACGTCCACTAAATTGTTACTATTACCATCTAAGTACATCGCTGTGTATTATCGTACTCTGGAACTTTGAATATAATTATACAGTGCCATCCTTGAGTTTAATTTATACGCTAGGGTTGTTACTCCCATAATTTACAGCATCAACAAGAACACTGATGACCCCGACGACGCTCTTACATTGAATAAAAGATAAGAGGTTATGTTGCGAATTGAGTAATCGCCCGGGACCTCGCGCTACACAAAGGGCACATACAAGATGGGTATTAAGGTGACTTAGTTGTCACCTGAGGAACCTTTTTTAGTCCACCACCTGTAACTACGAAACCATGTGCGAACGAAATTGTTAAAATTAGGGGTTCTTATTGCCGCCTGAGGCTTCCTGCTGGCCAAGGCCAACACTCAGATGACGTTAGGCACGCGGTTCGATAAACTAAGCGATTTCTATTACGTAATGTAGTTGAATAACCAGGCTTACCCTCCATTGGAATATGAAAAGAATATGTGGAAATGTAACAAGTGTAATGCATAATTACTGGAACGAAATTAAGAAGTCTTAAGGCACCGTGCTCAGCAGTGGAGCAGTATATTATAATACAGGATTGATGTTATTATTATAAGGTACAGGTGCGGTATAAGCCATAAACCGCACTACAGCTTGCTATGCTATGTATCATCTTTTCTTTCGTATTATCATTATTTAGTGTAAGAAACACAAAATGATCATCGACTCATTTTCAGCTGTGATCCAAGCTATCGACTTGCTCACTGGCTCCTTGATCCATGATAGCTTCGCTGGCCGTGGGGCGTGGCGTCTGACTATGGAAGACTTGATGATTGTAAATATATCATTTATTGCACCTTTCAAATTCCCATATTTACACGTCTCAATTACGAATTTCAATTGATCCTAAAATAAAATAATAAGGCATTGTTTAAGTAGATTGCTTTAAATGTATCAACATTCAATGCTATTTAACTTTTAACAAAACTTTCACGTTTCTTTGATTCTAAAGATTTCTACATAAGTAGGAAGCATAACGCGAAAAATTGCATTACTGACCACGTTCCACTATAAAATAAGTACAGTACATATTTTCATTTGGAATTGGGAATACATGCAATTTTTAAATATCGAGGATCTTTTTCTTATGAATGTTTGATATGAATTTTGGGTACACTATACAATTTGAATTGGTGTGGCATTTTCCTGTACTTTACAAACCTATATCGATAAATTTCCCGAGTACCTATCTAATCATCTTATTTTAATATGTGAAAACCCAACACAATCATTGATTAATTTCATTAATGGATTAATGCGCTTAACAATGTTATGAATAATTCCTATGGATAAGATAAATTTTACAACTATTGCAACATCGGTCTGCCGTTTCATTGGTCTAGTGGCAGCCAGCATGAGAATCGAACCCACACGTAATCGTGTGGGTTCGATTCTCAGGCAAAAAAAAAATCTATTTATTTTATAATTTATCTAGAGAAATGTATTTATCCCCATCCTTATTTTCTGTTGTTTTACCGGTTGATTGCCAATTTCTGTTATAATAATAGTGAACCTAGCGCCGAAAGCAGTTTAGCCATATTTAGTACAATTAAATTAAGACTTAATTTAATTATTATATTTTAATATTATATTTATATTGCAGATTGCAATTACTTTATTCGGGGCATCCTTTGGAAACCAGTCAAGAAGATCTTGGGCGTACGCGCGTGTTACATTCTATATACCTTGGATTTAGCCCCGCATGTGATGTTACAGAACGATTACTATAAGTGAAATGGATACAAATAAAACTATATATTTCATATGACGTATTTTTGGGACCCCTATTAAGCACAATAACTATATTTAAAAATTAGGTATTCAGATTGGGTATGTGAAATGGTAGTCAATTCAGTCCCAGGTGTGGAATAAGTGTAAATATTTTTTTTATTGCTTTAAATGATGAGACGAGCTTGTCGTTTACCTGATGGTAAGTAATACAACCGCCCATAAACAGTACAAACACCATCCAACACCTTCAATTACAAAGTATTGTTTGGTATTCCACTGCGCTCGCTATCCTGAGACATGAGATAGGTATTAAGTCTCATTATGTCCAGTATTTACACTGGCTATAATGTTCTTCAAACCGGAACACAACAGTGACTACAAACTGCTGCTTGGCGGTCGAAATAGACATGACCTACCCTACCTACTATCACATATGAGAGACCTACCACCAGTAAAATTGAACCACCGTATACACACAACTATTTTTTATTGACAGAAAGAGTAAACCACATAAAGCAGAAGCAAAGAAGAATGAACGTAGGTGAACAGCAAGAGAACAATTGAGTTCAGTTAGAAGAAGCACAGAATTATAACTTATAGTATAGCACAAAAGTCATAAGAAGTAGTCGGTAATACCCGCCCTGTGGACTAGAGGCGTTTGAAGAATTCCACCACGGTATCCCCTGCTTGTCGTAAGAGGCGAGCAATAGGGGCCATACGGGGGTTGCCGGCGGGCAGCAAGGGGCTGTCCGCCTCTGGTGTAGGCTGTGCATGTTTAGCACATTGTGGTGGCCCCGGAATGGACGGCAGTGTGGAAGGTAGGCCTCATGCTGCCGTTGATGCTGAGAGCGTACTTCGGTTGCGCAGGGGCTTTTGAGCCCCCTTTCTCTGAGGAGAGGGGCTGCAACAGGCGGCACCACGCAGGGGTGGCTGCGGACGAAGACTTAGGCACTTCCGTCGAAGGAAGCCCACAGCCGTCCGCGGAGTTTTATTTGGTATGCCGTGCGTTGTATATAGGGTTAGGGACTCGGCACGGCGGTCGCCTGAAGATCAACATTAAATCCGGACGGCACGCCGGGTCGTAAGGTGCGGTGATCCTAACATAACTGCTCAATTGCCCCCCCCCCCTCCGCTCCCGCCCTCCTGCCCCACAAAGGCTGAGCGGTAGTAATAAAGCACTTTTTCAGTGAAACAAAAAAAAATAAAAATAAATAGTCGGTAGTAGCACTAAGTAACAGTCCTATATAAAAAGTATAGTCTAGAAGTAGCGAGACAATAAGCAGTAGGATGTAACAATAATACAGGCTTCGTAGTATCAATAGTGCGCGGGCGCACCGACCGCCCACTACTACGTCACCTGTTGTCCCCGAGACCAAGCTGGTTCTCATTCTTGGTTCCATTGAACGTCGCCTACATTTTATCCATCATCAATTTGCGTGAATCAATCAAATCAAATAACGTGTGAATACAATTATTTTAGTTTGATGTAAATATTTAGGTGTAAAAACTTTAAACACGTTGTATCATTACATTAACATGAAAATTTTAGCTGTTGCGATTGATTAGCAACTTGAACGGGGTTTTTCAAAGAATTTAATACCACGTACCCTCTGTTAACAGTTTATACTGGAGTCAGTCTTGTCATAATGCGAATACATACATAACATCACGCATTTTATCCCCGAAGGGGTATGCAGAGGCGCAACTAGGGCACCCACTTTTCGCCAAGTATGTTCCGTCCCATGATGTGATAGGGGGCGAGCCTATCGCCATATCGGGCACAAATTCCAGACTCCGGGCTGATACCGAGCAGAAAAACCCGAATATCACTTTGCCCGACCCGGGATTCGAACCCAGGAATACTTAATAATACATAATGCGAATACTTCTTAAAAAAGAATACTACTTATATTAAAGTTAATAAATAAACAAACACATTTTACTTTTCAGAGATTTTTGTATCACGGGTTTTGTAATTTTTTTTTTATTATTTACTATTTTCTCCACCATGGGCCTCGTCGTCATCAGGTATTTAATTTAACATTTACTTATTATGAGCCTAAACATGCTATATCTGCTGTAAATTTCCGGAAAGTTGGGTATTCCTCTGATTACTTTATGCTCCAGCTCAAGGTTTCCTCCACATCTTGGAAATACTACCGAAGTAACAGTACCGAAGTAAACTAAATTTTTAATCAATCGGAGCTGTAAATGTAGGAAATGAGCTAATGATCTTCAAAACATTCTCGATGACGTCAACATTACAAAACGCCGCATAAAAACCAGTTCATTGATTTTATCAAATTATATCTTAAGTAGCTACCTTCTACATTATAAAGTCATGATGATAATAGCTAACTGAATATAAAAGAGCATCAGGAATTTGGAGATAAACATTCTAGTCTACCTGTTCGAAATGAATCTAGTAATCATTTTGGTGTTGTCCGCAGTAGCGACCGCATTGCCTGCGGATGAGCCTTATGGCTACCACAGGAAAGTTGGCATCAAGTTGGCAGAAAGTTTAAGACAGGCAGAACTAGCCGCGGACTTCGATGGCGCGAGGATCACTGGCGGCGCTCCAGCGCCGCTGGGTGCTCATCCTTACATTGTAAGTTTCAATTCATATACCTACATATCTTCAGTTCAGTTTTGTATAAATAACAACATTTAAAGTAAAAAAAAGAAGGATATAATTTTCCCTTTCTTAAATCTCTTTTCCTTTCCTATAAGCAGATGATCTACGTGAAGTTAAATCAGTTGTCCATATACCCACAATTCTAAAACAATATGGTCGCAACAATGAGCCTTACTAAAGCAAAAGATTAGGAATGCAAATGCTTATTGTCGCTTAAATATTTCCACATCACAGGGCGGTCTGCTGATTGCATTGCGATCAGGCTGGACATCAGTCTGCGGCTCCTCATTGATATCTCATACAAGAGCAATAACAGCCGCCCACTGCTGGTTCGACGGCAGGGAAACTGCACTTGGCATAACCATAGTGTTGGGCAGCACGCGTCTCTTCACTGGGGGCGTCAGAGTTAATTCAACTAACGTGGAAATCCATGAACAATACAATCCCATAAACCTTCTCAATGATATCGCTATAATCTATCTGAGCTGGATACCGTTTACACGTATGTGTATTTAAATATATATTTTTTTTGTTATTAAGCGATCGTCTTCTCGTAATGTCAATGATGTTTGGTGTTCGATTTCTGCAACAACCAACAATTTTTTTTAGTTAGTATTGTAAGAAACATTTGATTTCCCCGGATATGAAATTGTGAGTAATTTTGCGATACAATTGACATTAACATCACGTGCTAGGGGTAAGTTCGGAGAAATATAGTGTTTTATTTGTACTTCTGCAAGTCATAGTTACAGAGGCGTGATTCATAAGTGATAAAATTAAATTTTTTATCACTTATGACTGACACACGGTATCTATTATTTTTAAGCAATTTTTGCAACTTCGCTGGTGCAAAGATACTTGTATCTCTATATCCCTATGGATACCACGATTAACTATCACACACATTATTTAGAACCCGCTATAATGGTTCACGTAACTATGTCCCGTTCCTGGATAAGCCTGTGACCATTCGTTTAAATATTTTTTTTTATTATCATTAAAATGTAGTGTAAGCAACACGAGCTGATCTTCGACTCATTTTCAGCTGTGATCCAAGCTATCGCCTTGCCCACTGGCTCCTTGATGAACGATAGTTTGCTGGTCGCGGGGCGTGGGCGTCTGGCTTCGGAAGACTGGGCGATGGTAAGTGTATAATTTATCACACCTTTCAAGTTTTTCCCCAATTTTCAGACCTTTATTTCGAATTTCAATTCTTGCTACAATATTAAAACATTTAAAATAGAAGCATTTTGTAAATGCATCAACATTTGATTGCATTCGACTTTTTATAATTTGTTTAGATTTTTTTGATTCTAAAGGTCAGATCTATTTATTTTAAAGGATGAAGTCGATTAGGTTAATTATGATGAGTTTTTGAGCATTACGTGTCAAATTTCATTACTGAGTAACTTGTACTAGAATCAGTACAGTACGTATTTTCCTTTTTAAAATTTGGAATCTATGCCATATTTTAATATTTGAGTACTTTTCCTTAGAAATATTTCATATGCATTGTGGGTACTCTATACAATTAGAATTGGTGTGTTATTTTCCTGTACTTTACATACCTGTATCGATAAAATTTGTGGAGAATCCATCTTATTAATTATATTATTTTTATGTACATATGTGAAAACCTAACAACGTCATTGAGAAATTAATACGTTTAATAATGATATGAATCATTACCAAAGATAAAGTCAATTTTACAACTATTGCAACATTGCTTTGTCGCATCCTTTTTCTAGTGGCAGCCGGTAGGGCATATTAAATATAAGTTCGATTCTCAGCACAGTTAAAAAGAGATGTTGCATCGGCCGTATATTAGCGTAGAATTATGGCATCATATTTAAAGGACCAGTAATATATATTGCTATGTATGTATATCTAGCCACCGTACCAATAATCCATAGCGTATATTAGTTACTATACACTTATATGCCTGATTTACATTTGATTTCAGCGTCTGGAATCTACGCCCATCAGTACCTGAGCCACCTTAAACATGTTAACACCTTTCTGTGTTCCCCTCGTTATTAAATATAACTCGAGATCTGATAATTCTTCAAACACAAAGTCATCTGTATATTGTCTTGCATTAACGATTATTATTAATCATATACTGATTGCATACAAACATTATTTATCAAAGTATATCTTAAGTAGCTACCTTTTACATTATTAAGTCAATGATGATAACAGCTGACCGAATATATAAGAGCATCAGGAATTTGGAGATTAACATTCTAGTCCACCTGTTCGAAATGAAACTAGTAATAATTTTGGTGGTGGCCGCAGTAGCGACCGCATTGCCTGCGGATGAGCCTTATGGATACCACAGGAAAGTTGGCATCAAGTTGGCACAAAGTATAAGACAGGCAGAACTAGCCACGGACTTCGATAGCGCGAGGATCACTGGCGGCGCTCCAGCGCCACTGGGTGTTCATCCTTACATTGTAAGTTTCAACATATCTTAATTTCCGTTGTGTAAAAATAACAACATTAACAGTAAAAAAAGATGGATATCATTTTCTCCTTCTTAAATCTCTTTTCCTTTCCTATAAGCAGATGGGCCATTTGCAGATAAGTTAATCACCCATATACCCACAATTCCAAAAACAATATGGATGCAACAATGAGCCTTACTAAAGAAAAATAATAGGGATGCAAATGCTTATTGTCGCTTTAATATTTCCACATCGCAGGGTGGTCTGTTGATTGCATTGCGATCAGGTTGGACATCAGTCTGCGGCTCTTCATTGATATCCCATACGAGAGCAATAACAGCCGCCCACTGCTGGTTCGACGGCAGGGAAACTGCACTTGGCATAACCATAGTGTTGGGCAGCACGCGTCTCTTCACTGGGGGCGTCAGAGTTAACTCAACTAACGTGGAAATCCATGAACAATACAACCACAGAAACGTCATTAATGATATCGCTATGATTTATCTGAGCTGGATACCGTTTACACGTATGTGTATTTTTATTTTTTTTATTATTAAGCGATCGTCTTCTCGTAATGTCAATGATGTTTGGTGTTCGATTTCTGCAACAACCAACAATTTTTTTTAGTTAGTGTTGTAAGAAACATTTGATTTCTCTGAATATGAAATTGTGAGTAATTTTGCGATACAATTGACATTAACATCACGTGCTAGGGGTAAGTTCGGAGAAATATAGTGTTTTCTTTGTGCTTCTGCAAGTCATTGTTACAGAGGCGTGAGTCATAAGTGATAATATTTAAAAAATTACGGGGTATATTTTTTTTTTAAGCAATTTCTGCAACGTCGCTGGTGCAAAGATACTTGTATCTCTATATCCCTATGGATACCACGATTAACTATCACACACATGATTTAGAACCCGCTATAATAGTTCACGTAACTACGTCCCGTTCCTGGATAAGCCTGTGACCATTCGTTTAAATATTTTTTTTTTATTATCATTAAAATGTAGTGTAAGCAACACGAGATGATCTTCGACTCATTTTCAGCTGTGATCCAAGCTATCGACTTGCCCACTGGCTCCTTGATGCACGATAGTTTCGTTGGTCGCGGGGCGTGGGCGTCTGGCTTCGGAAGACTGGGCGATGGTAAGTGTATAATTTATCACACCTTTCAAGTTTTTCCCCAATTTTCAGACCTCTATTTCGAATTTCAATTCTTGCTACAATATTAAAATATTTAATATAGAAGCATTTTGTAAATGCATCAACATTTGATTGTATTCGACTTTTTATAATTTGTTTAGATTTTTTTGATTCTAAAGGTCAGATCTATTTATTTTAAAGGATGAAGTCGATTAGTTTTATTATGATGAGTTTTTGATCATTATGTGTCAAATTGCATTACTAAGTACCTACCTTGTACTAGTATAAGTACAGTACGTATTTTCCTTTTTAGAATTTTAGAATTGGAAATTTATGCCACATTTAAATATCTGAGAACTTGTCCTTAGAAATACTTGATATGAATTGTGGGTACTCTATACAATTATAATTGGTGTGTCATTTTCCTGTACTTTACATACCTGTACCGATAAAATTTGGAGAGCATCCATCTTATTAAATTAACATTAATTATATTATTGTAATATGTGAAAACCTAACAACGTCATTGATAGATTAACACGTTTAATAATGTTATGAATCATTCCCAAAGATAAAGTCAATTTTACAATTATTGCAACATTGCTTGGTCGCATCCTTTTTCTAGTGGCAGCCGGTAGGGCATATTAAATATAAGTTCGATTCTCAGCACGGTTAAAAAGGGATGTTGCATCGGTCGTACATTAGCGTAGAATTTTGGCATCATATTTAAAGGACCAGTAATATATAGCTATGTATGTATATTTAGCCACCGTACCAAAAATGCATAGCGTATGTTAGTTACTATAGACTTATATGCCTGATTTACATTTGATTTCAGCGTCTGGAATCTACGCCCATCAGTACCTGAGCCATGTGTTTCTGAACGTGATAACCAATGATGAGTGCTCCTCACACTACCCCCCTAATGTCTTCCCCTCTACAATATGCACCAGTGGTGTGGGCAATATTGGGCCCTGTCAAAGTGATTCCGGTGGTCCACTGTCCACCTTTGTCAACGGAAAACCTGTGCTGGTCAGTATTTTACCATCCACGTGATGATACTACTAGTGGACTTAGATAAGATTTTCATGGATGGTTGATGTTTCAATTTCAATAATGTATTTGCGGTGAGCCCACAGTCCCCAGTCTTTTAAATTATTTACCCTATTATTTATCTTGGGAATTTTATTTGTCTAATTTGTTGAAATTGTTTCTTTACTTCACCGGCTGATTGACTATTTTGATTATAGTAATAGTAAACCATGCATCCATTCCGGTTTTAGTACGCATAAGTTCTTCAAAACTTGTCAGCCTACATTTAAAGACGTATGTATAATTTGCAGATTGGAGTTACTTCATTCGGATCAGCTATGGGCTGCCAAGCGGGAAGACCTGCGGCGTACACGCGTGTCACATCTTACATACCTTGGATTCAGCTCCGCATGTGATGTTACAGAACAATAATTAAAAGTGAAATAGAGACAAATAAAACTTTTTATTTTAAATTATGTAGTTTTGAGACCTCTATTAAGCACAATAACGATACTTTAGAATTAGGTAATTAAAAAAGGCATCCTATAGGCGCGTAGGATGATAGCCGATTCCGTCCAAGGTGTGGAACAAGTGTAATAATTTAAAAAATGCCACACCAAAATCAGTTAATTGATTTGGGAGGAAAAATCTCAGAAGCAAACATACAGATACATATAAACATAAACATGTAACACCAACTTTTACTCCCCTCATTTTTAAACAGAACTCGAGATTTGATAATTCTTCAAACACAAAGCTATCAGTATATTGTCTTGCATTAACAATTATTATTAATCAGATACTGATGGCCTATACAAACATTATCTATTCAAATTATATCTTAAGCAGCTACCTTTAACATTATTAAGTCAATGATGATAACAGCTGACCGAATATAAAAGAGCATCCGGAATTTGGAGATAAACATTCTAGTCCACCTATTCGAAATGAAACTAGCAATTTTGGTGGTGGCCGCAGTAGCGACTGCACTACCTACGGACGAGCCTTATGGCTACCACAGGAAAGTTGGCATCAAGTTAGCAGAAAGTATAAGACAGGCAGAACTAGCCAGGGACTTCGATGGCGCGAGGATCACTGGCGGCGCTCCAGCGCCGCTGGGTGCTCATCCTTACATTGTAAGTTTCAATCCATGTACTACCTACATATCTTAATTTCAGTTGTGTATAAATAACAACATTTAATGTAAAAAAGAAGGATATAATTTTCCCATTCTAAAATTTCTTATCGTCTGTGTATGTCTTTTCCTTTGCTATAAGCAGATGATCTACTTAAAGGTAAGTAATCATCGCCCATATAAACACAATATGGACGCAACGATGAGCCATATACAATAATAAAGCAAAAGAATAGGAATGCAAATGTTTATTGTCGCTTAAATATTTCCACATCACAGGGTGGTCTGTTGATTGCATTGCGATCAGGTTGGACATCAGTCTGCGGCTCCTCATTGATATCCCATACAAGAGCAATAACAGCCGCCCACTGCTGGTTCGACGGCCGGGATAGTGCACTTGGCGTAACCATAGTGTTGGGCAGCACGCGTCTCTTCACTGGGGGCGTCAGAGTCAACTCAACTAACGTGGAAATCCATGAACAATACAATCATAGAAACCTCATCAATGATATAGCTATGATCTATCTGAGCTGGATACCGTTTACACGTATGTTTTATTTTTTTATTATTAAGAGATCGTCTTCTCGGCCTAGAGTCATCACAAAATTAATCATGTTTTGAGTTCGATTTTTGTAACGGCCAATATTTTTTTTTAATTAGGATTGCAAGAAACATTCGATTTCTCCGGATTTGAATTTGGGAGTGATTTCGCGATAGGTTTTTTTTACATGGTAACTATTATTTTGAAAACTATTTTCCCAATTTTTCAACTTTTGCTTTGGTGCAAAGATACTTGTATGTATACGAATACCACGATGGACTACCACGCACATGGTTTAGAACCCGCTATAGCTGCTCACGTAAATGTGTCCCGGTCCGGAATCACTCTGTGTAGTACATCCGTTTATATATATATTTTTGTATTATTATTATGTAGTGTAAGAAACACAAGATGAACTTCGACTCATTTTCAGCTGTGATTCAAGCTATCGACTTGCCCACTGGCTCCTTGATCCACGATAGCTTCGCCGGCCGCGGGGCGTGGGCGTCTGGCTTCGGAAGACTTGGTGATTGTAAGTGTATTTCCAAATTTTCAGGCGTTAATTACGAATTTTAATTGTTGCTACAATATTATATAAAAACATTAAAATAAAAGTAGAAGCATTTTGTAAATGCATCAACATTTGATTCTATTTGTCTCAAATATTTAAAACTTTTACGTTTGTTTGATTTTAAAGATCTCTACAGATCTATTAATTTTAAAGGAGAGAGTGAAGTAAAGGGGAGCCGATGAGTTTTTGAACATTACAAGTCAAATTTCATTACTGAGTACGTTACGCTAGAAAAAAAGTACAGTACTTACATATTTTTCTTTTTGGAATTGGGAATTCATGCTATTTTAAATATCTGGGATCTTTTTCTTATGAATTCATATTCATATTCAGAATTCAAATTCATATTCATATCAAAATATTAATTTTGAGTACTCTATACAAATTGAACTGGTGTGGCATTTTCCTGTACTTTCATACCTATATCGATAAATGTTCCTATCTAATTTTAATATGTTAAAACCCAACAACGTCACTGATTAATTAAATGAATGAGGGAATTACACTAAGGGATTAATGCGCTTAAATTTATGAATAATTCCCACAGATAAGATTTTTACAACTATTGCAACATTGCTTTGTCGCTTCCTTGGTCTAGTGGTCTTAGTAGGAAAGGGGGTGGGATCGATTCCCAGGTTAAGAAAACCTATGGGTTTTTGTCTGTCCTTCCGTGAATTGTCAAGAATATTCACAAGCACCGTTGAAAAGGGATGTTGCGTCGACCGTACATAAGTATGGAATTCGGTCGTAATATTGAAAGAACCAGAAATGTATATAGCTATGCATGTTTATCTAGCCACCATACCTATAAGCAATAGTAGATATATGTTAGTTACTATACACTAATATGCCTGATTTACATTTGATTTCAGTGTCCGGAATCTACGTCCATCAGTACCTGAGCCACGTGTTTGTGAACGTGATAGACAATATAGAGTGCTTCTTGAATTATCCTGCTCATGTTTTCCCCTCTACAATATGTACCAGCGGTGTGGGCCACATTGGGCCCTGTCAAAGTGACTCTGGTGGTCCACTGTCCACTTTTGTCGACGGAAGACCTGTGCTGGTCAGTATTGTACCATTCGCTTGGTGATGCCAGTTCTTGTCTTTTTCATTTGTATGAATCTGTAGGTTTCGTTCGTAATACTATGTGGATTTCGAAAGGTATCAAAAGGTTGCGAGCAGGTGAGTGCGTATTTGATATAAGCTCACAGCCCTTCAACAGGTAAACTTCGGCAAATTTAACTCGCGGATATTTTTCAATTCAAATCATTTATCCTATCTGATCCAACAGATAATACCCAGATTATTTATCCATAATTTTTCATAGTATCTTTATTTGTTTAATTTATTGAAATGTATTGATCTCATAATTATTTTCTTAATTCTCCGGCTGTCTGCCAATTTTAATTATAGAAATAGTAAACCCTGCATCCTTTCGGGTTTTAATACGAATAAATCAAGTATCTTATGACTTACATTTAAAGACGTATGTTTTGCAGATTGGAGTTACTTCATTCGTATCAGGTTTGGGCTGCCAAGCAGGAAGACCTGCAGGGTATGCGCGTGTGACATCCTACGTACCTTGGATTCAATCGCGAATGTGATGACAACGAATACAGAACTGAAAATTAAATGGTGTCAAATAAAACTTTTTTATAATGACTTTGTTTGGATCAATTATACTAAATACAATAAGGATAACTTGAAAATTAGGTACTTATGTTAATTTCTTTATATTGTTATAATAATAATATTAAACCTGTATTATATACTTTCCCACTACTGGGCACGGGCCTCCTCTACTACTGAGAAAGAATAGGCCTTAGTCCACCACGCTGGCCTAGTGCGGATTAGCAGACTTCACATACCTTCAAAATTCCTATAGAGTATTTCTCAGGCATGCAGGTTTCTTCACGACGAAGATTAAAGCAAGTAATAATTCACAAAGAATACACAAATAATTTTAGAAAAGTCAGGCGTGTCCGCCCTTGAGTTTTGAACCTGCGAACATTCGTCTCAGCATGACAGTGATGATTGCAAATTAATATTAGCTGTAAAGATGATAAAACCCGTCATTGCTTGTGGTAGGATATATTTTATATCTGCTCGGCTAGCGATCATCGTACATAAGATATTAAAAGCCCATAGTGGCCCAGGTAAGTATGTAGCGTTCCGGGATTAGCCCGTGTATATCCGGTTCCAACAGGCCGGCATAATTGTGTCGACTTGCGAGGGGTAATCATCTCTCGTCAGTCGACATTCTATGAATCCCACACTTACCAGCACGTGCAGTGAGGTCATGTTGCCGTGTCGTAAAAGAACTTGAGGAAATCCAAATATAATATGGAATGATGATGTGTTTTTCTCAGTATATTATAAATTTTGAATAGATAGCACCTAAAAATACAAGGGCACAGTTATGCTAGGGGCAACGTCTTAATAGCTCATTCTGCCGCTAAGCAGCATTATTTTGTTTCAATTTCCAAGGATGTTATAGCCAATGTAGTTACTGGGCATTATAAGACTTATATTATTTGTCAGGATGATAACGGAACGGAATCCCACCCACTGCTAAATTTGCAAAGACCTATTATTTTCAAGGCGTCATTTATCATCAGACGAGCATCAATTGTTGTTAAATTCGTCTTATTATTAAATTACAAAGAGACATTTAATTGCTTAAAAAAGGACTAATGGTATTACATTAATTAAAATAACAAAATTCACAAATAGTATTAAGCAGACACGTTTGTATACAAAGATCATTTTGGGAGCAAGTAAAAGTTAAAGCAAATTCGAAGATAAGCCAGGTAAACTAAGGCTTTTTAATTAAAAATTTAATAAACATTTTGATAGGTCTGCTACAGACTCGTTTATGAGAAAAGGTTGAGATAAAGGAATTTTAATTATATCAAATTAACAGCATTGAATCTTGCTACGGTCTGTTTTGAAAATTCGAGTTCATAATTTGTGGCAGCTTTGGTTTAGTGGAAGGGTAAAGCTGTGGTCTTGGTGATGGGTTCAATTTTCAATTCCTTTTTACATAAGCATGGAAAAATGATCTTGCTCCTGGTGGTAACCTGATGATCTACCCATCCGTGGCATTTCTTGAACACTTGGTCTTCGAACCGAACGCCCATACACAGGGTGACATTTGCTGCGGTCCTAATCAGACTGTTCAGTGTGCATACCTCGTGGTTGTTTTGCATTGAGGCCTATAAGGGCCCGCAGACATTGTCATTCTTTTCACCTCCGCTTATCTTTCCGTTATACTTTCTTCCCCCATTTCCTTCCTAACTTTTCTCCAGGACCCTGCAGACGCTAAGCCAAGGGATTCCAGTATCCTATGCGCTGATTCTCTTCGGTCTAGATTGCAGGGACGCCTGTTCAAAACTTGCAAGCCTTTATTTTCGCAGTGCGTTTTACAAGGCTATCGTACTTTCTTACGGCTTTCTTAGTGAGATATAACAATATAGTATCGTCGTAACGCAGTAAATATATGCATTCCATTACGATTTTATATCATGTATATGTAAGAATATACAAATTCAAGATATATTTTTTACTGCATACATACTGGCGAATTTTATTCCGAATAATTTTCAATAAAACATGGGATATGTTTATTATCGAACGTATAAGGCTGAATCCCCTACCATTGTAATTGGTGTTTTCTTTTTGAAATGTCGATTAAATGTTATTTTATTTCTGATATAAATGTGTGAAATAGAGTTATAAATAAATTAATTTAACCAGAATTTGTAATACACTTGATTAAAATAATCGTAGAGGGAAATACGATTGTACTCATCGTTATAACGCTATAATGTTGAGTTGGTACGTTACACTTATTTTATACGTGTTTCTGAAGCGATTGGGCTTCCTTTATACGACGCTCGCAAGCCTGACTTAAAAATATATAAAAAAATATACCCAAAAACAAAAAAAAATATTTTCATATTCCTACAATCGTCAGAATACTATAAGTTTATAATAATATATGATAGATACGTGTTTTTTTATAATTTAAACATAATTTTAAACAGTAGGGGCTACAAATATCCAACCAAATGTTGCTATAAAAGGGAACGCATTTTTTACGAGCGCACAGTATAATTCGACGTAATTCACTCTCACTAGTTCATTGAGTCGCTTCTTACGATCAGACATGAGAGATTACTACGAGTTATCACCGTACCACGTTGTATATTGATGATTTGCTTATAGACACTGTAGAATACGGGAAATAATATTCAGAGTTTGTTCACTTGAAATAATTGACGTATATTCTATAGACACGAACGTCCATATAAACTATTTGTTCAAAATCTGAACTAAAATGGCAACCAAAACGTCACTGTTATAACCTATTTATTCACTTGAACAACAAATAATTTTACTTGTTTGACTAATATTTTTTATTCACGTCCCGGTTTAAACTTAAACTCGAATTCTTATATTATGAGCGCCACTCTTACCCAACCACAAGCTGTCAATATTGACACTATACTAAAGTCAGTTTGATGGATTGCAGGGCCCTTATTCTGTATGATAGTGTAAACGCGTAACGCGGCCGTGTCATGTTATCTCCGAAAAATGTGCGTGGAATGGTATTCTGTAAGTCAAATTTCTATAGTCCTAAACATGATGCGTTGCGTTACGTGCTTGTTACGCACTGTTAAAATACCGTGCGGGATAGAGAATAAGGCCCCAGTTCAATTCAGTTGAACACAGTGAATGTTCGGAACACCAAATCTAGTACTTAGTTCAAATATATTGATGCTTGAAATCCTTTCATTTATAAACTGACATTAGGTTAAAAACAAAACACTAGACTAAGAAAAACCTACCAGCCAGGGCTATTACACATTACACACACACTCACGCCTTTTATATCCGAAGGGGTAGATAGAGGCGCAACAAGATTTTTTTTTTGTACACCTGAACAGAAATACTATTACACTTATTTAATAAATCACAAGAATCATTATCAAATACAAAAATTACCAGGGGTTCTAAAACTAGGCGAGGCCTGTATATTGGGTAGCGAAAAACCAAGTACAAACAATTTTCAACATGTCATGACGAGGTAGGAGGCTTAACGCCATATCGGGCACAGTTTTAAAACACCGGGCTGATGTAAGAATAAAACAATATCACTGCCCGACACGGGGATTGGACCCGAGACCATAGCTCTGCAGTCGTACTGTAATACAACTACACCATCGACGGTTCTAAGGTTTGTACCTACTTAACATTAGATTTTTCTTAATATAAAACTCTTAGTGTAAATATTAATTTATAAGATATGTTGATAAAAGAAATTTCGGTTACCTAACAAGGCCAACGCAAAGGCAAGATCATTTGTGATTTTGATATTGTTTGTCTTGTACTTAGTGCAAAAACATACTGCTATTTTTTGTTAATTCTGTTATTATTAAATACTAGCTTTTACTTGCGGCTCCGCCCGTGCCAAATAGTTTTTCAGTGATACAAGGTCCTCTGTATATTTTCCTGGAATAAAATGGAGCCTATCTTTTAAGTAAGACTTCTAAAGATACATTGGTGAAAACTGCATTGAATTCCATGCAGCAGTTTTTGCGTGATGCGTGTACAAACAGACAGACTGATAAAAAAAACTAAAATCTGTTGTGTGGCCTTCTGTTTGCTTTAATAAAAACCCCCCCGTATTAGTTTTTCTTTAATATCAATAATGTACAGACATTGGCTTATTACATTTTTATATAAGATAACCTGTGAACTATTTGGCAAAAAAAAAGGCTTTGCACACCAATTTATTTAAAAGTGAATATTAAGTTTTAACCAACAAATTTTCTTTTCAAATAAACCGCTACATAAAGCCTTAATGGAACTTAGCGCCTACTTAAATCGCAATTCTTTCATCGATGAATACTTTTGTTATTATAACGAAACTTTTACATTATTTTATCTTGCTTTTAAAAGCAGATTATCCATCGTTGATTTTAAGTATTTATTTTGCATTCTTTAAAATAACCGTCAAAATATAAACTGTGCATTAAAATATAATGTGGTCTGCGGTGATATTAAAATAATCTCTCACAATAACTTTATTACTAAATATATCATAGATGTCTTATTACAGCTTCCAAGTACAATTGTGAATAAATAAATACACCCTATAAACACTAAGGGCCTTTTTTACAATGTCTGAGGAAACACTGATCGTCGAATATAATATAAGCCGACCAAATACAAAACTCAAATCCCCAAATAAACAGCAAAGGAACAAGTGCATTCAGCATTAACTGTCTTATACGTTAACTGCAGGATAGCATTTACTTAAACATAGCAAAACAAGCCTTAAGATACTACAGTTAGTATGCAATGAGCTAGCGGTTCGCCTGATGATAAGCATCCGCCGTGCATGGACTTTGCAATGTCAGAGGTACAGCAAGCCATTACCTACCTGGAGGTGAGCACTCTTCTCAAGCCTCCGTTAAAGGACAAGTCATAGCACTCGAAGAACACCGATGCAGGGAATTAATTCCAAATTTATGTATAGCATTGCTTCCCATTTTAATCTAACCGTTAGATTCACAACATTCAACTGCAGCAAAATGTATTCCGCGAACTTTGAGAAAATCATAAACTTTTACACTTTGACAAAGGCTGTAGTCGGCGGGCTTAGTTTTAGCTAACACTATCACAAAGCTCAAAGCTCGGCTAACGTACTCCGAATTGGATTACGCTATACCTAACTTCTGAAGTGTATAACTATGTATTAGTAAAGGCATGTCCTTGTTATTTATTTAGGGAGTTTGCTGAGTTATTTTTTATTTACGAATTATTAAATTATGTTTTATTATAAGAAGTTTTTGCTCATAAGTTCGGTTGGGTGAAAGAGTTTTTGCGGGATAAATATATTGTAGCCCATGTCCTTCCCAGGCTTTTAAACTATATCTGTACCAAATTTCACCGAAATCCGTTAGAGAGTTTTTAAGTTTATCACGTTCAAACAGAAGCAGTCGGAGGACTTTGTTTTATAATATGTAAGAATGTAACTATCTTATGAAAGTTTTATAAGTTTTTTGGGCTAACACAGTGAATATGGGGCCCGAAATATCTGAGATACCTATATAAGGCTTTAAATATCTATATAATGCGCTATTTTAGAAATTTTCTAAAAATTCCCAAAAGAATGGGTGCTTATTTATTTACATACCTACAATTGTTTCTATCCACATGTATGCTTAGTTACTTGAAATATCACAAAAACTAATACCGAATTTTTTCTACATCCAATTAAACCTCAACGGGTCTATAAAAAGCCCTCTTCAAACCTCATGTAATATGCGTGGACACAAAACTCGTTTACAATCATTAGTGTCGTCGCTGGAATCTAATTCAGGGCTCGTTACCGCCCGTCAGCGGCGGTGCATCTGTCCGTCAGTCTGGCCTGACGCAAATCAAGTTATTGCGTTTTTGTTTGGACTCGCCGGCTTTTTACAGATTAGTTTTTTATTAGATGTATGGTTTCTGATGATTAAAAAGCAGTTTGTGGTTACTTTTGTTTAGCCTAAGCTGGACTGTGACTTTCTTGGGAGACGTAGGAGTATAGGTAAGTAAGACGGGCTGATGCCGGCTCGGACATTTATTCTGAGATTTTAGCTCTAATAATGTAGTTAGAAATATATCGAATACCTTCCCTGCAACTCAAGGGCTGTCTGATCGATTATAGGATTGACTTAAAAGTGATGACAAAGTGTGTACAAATGAAAAACAATATTTTTTATACGTGCATAGTAAAGTGACCCCACTGTACTTGATGGTAAATAGAATGGGGTCCAATAGAATGTCGACTGACGAGAGATGATTACCCCTCGGCAGTCGACATAATTATGCTGGCCTGTTGGAACCGGATATACACAGGCTGATCTCGGAAGCCGACACACTTACGTGGGCCACTATCGAGGTTTTAACACAATGTGTACAGTGGTCACATGCGAGCAGATATAAAATATACGCTATCACCAGCAATACATAATTCTTGAATATGTATAGTGATCTACAAAGAATAAAACAAATCGATATATTATATTTATTTTAAATATTTTTTTACAAAACAGAACCGTACATCTGAAAAGACATTTAGCTCACTCAAAAAGCCGTTCTAGTTTGGCCAATGTTTTATTTGTGTCAGAAAAAAAACGCAATCATCGAGACACGTTAGGGTTCGCGCGCAACTGTTGGCCAGCTCAAAACGATTGCTGTGGCATTTTTGCCGTTCCTGCCATTCTCGATGGCGGAATGGCCAAATGGAACACATTCAAATAACATTCGGAGTGGCGTGTTGATTTACTAAAGGTGAGAGTAGGCTTTGAGATTTTTGGTTTTAGTTTTCATGGAGATGTTTGGGAGGTTTTTGGATTTTAGTTCTGGTAGATGATGAGTTATCACCGTCTTTAAACATAATATTAAAGGAATTAGTAGGATATCAGATAGTACGAAATTAATATAAATATTTTAATATATAAAAACGAAAATTTTATGAAGCCAATTTATGTGCTTTGTTGAGTTGATACAAACTCAACAAAGCTCGGTAACATGCTTAAATATTTTGTATTAAAAAAATAATTGATCTTAGTATCTTATGGGTATTCTAACAACTAAGACACGCCTAATATGGCCTAAAAATTATTTTTAAAATTGTCCCTTAGTCTTGTCACTGACCACATGAACGAAAATTAATAAAACACCAAATCTACACTTCATACAAATATCAAACATGAATAAAAAATACTGCAATCTCTATAATTACCCCGATACTTTCCTAACTCCGCATACAATCGAACCAAGCGTGAAGAGAGTGAATGACTGCGGCCTGTGACGCCGCCGGCACAACGTACCGAAAAACATGCACCAAAAAAATTGTATTCCACTATCGTCGAATTGGGAAACAAAAGTACAACAGTAAATAGTGGTATGTAAAAGGTGGCAAAAAATATTCGAGTACGGCTGTCAGTACTTACTTTAGGGATCCATAATAAAAATTCGAAGCTCTTGCACTCATGGTTGAAGTACTGAACAGATTGAAGTATAGAGTAAGCTTAGAAGGAGATAACTTACTTATTTTCAATATTTACGAACCAAATATAAAGAAGCCGAAATCGTAGGCAAACGCAAACAAATACATCATACCCAGCTTCGATATATTTGGTAATACAGTTTAAAATCTGTATGACTCAGTAGAAAAATCCAAATATCACGTTGCCCGACTCGGGATTCGAACACAAGACTTGAGAGCGCTGCCGTACTGCGCATGCATTACGACTACGCCACTGAGGCAGTCAAAATGTTATATTTATAGAAAATACTCATAAGAAAAATAAAAACCTGCAAATCAAAATATGAAAATAAATATCAAGAATTTTACATTGGTGTTTTGCTCTTTCATTTTAGATTGATGCGATGATTACTCAATGAGCGCAAGTTGTATGACAATCTTCGCCAATGCCAATGTCCGCTGACCGCTCTCTATAATCTTAGAAATCTTTGGTCTATTCGAACTTGTTCTCTCCTTTACCGCTCGCATGTAAGTTTAAATACGGTCGCTAGTTCGCGGTGTGTCTGACTGCAAATGATGAAAAGTGATGACAGTATTACCTGACTGTATTTTAGCCTGACCAAAAAAATCATTTTGTTTTCCTCACCAAATTCCTCGTTCAAAATTCATGTGATAAAATATGATGGATCTAATGTTTTCTACTAAAACCGTAATTTGAAAATTATATAGCATTTTTTTTTCTTTTGCGACAAATGTATCGATGATGTATGGATGGATGAAGGGATGATGTGAGTTAATAATTAGGTTGTGTGCGTATGGTGGGGGGGCGGGCAACGTCAGTTATTTGATATGTTGCTCCTCCATTGTAAAATGATGGGAGTTGTACCGGAACACTACTGGTAAAGCTGGTAAGAAATTTGGTCAAGGGAGGGTGGGGAAGAATAAGAGCCTTCTTTTAGTATTGGTGGAGGGGAGAAGGAAGGGAAATGTTCGCATTGTCGGGGATGTCAAGTTATAGTTACTTTTCACTCTTGGTGAAAATTGCTGTACCAATGTTATCAAATCTATCCAAATCATTTTTTCCAATCGAGAAAACTGACTAATCACAACAAATATTTGCGGACATGCTTACAAATGACGTCATTTTATTGGTCTATTCTCGGGACCTGATAGAAGACTAATATTGGAATCGTTTATTAAAAACAGCCTTTAGTTGACAACTCTTAGAACAGGTTTTCTATTGCGTCCCCTAACCATACACGCAACTTACAACCCCATCCGAATTACCAATAAACTAGAAATTATAGTTGATAAATGTTAGAGATTTAATTCAAAAAAATATCCTATAGGGGTTAAAGTAGATTATATTCTACACCCTATTAGACCAGGGTGTGCGAAGGTATAATCAACTAAAGGGACGTTCACATTAATTTCACGTAAGCCGATTATAAAATAAAAGGGTATTTTATACTACGAAATTCATACAAAAAGTTTCAAACTTTGGCAAAAAATTCAGATACGTTGGAATAAACTGTCACGTGTTTTATTAAAAGGGTTACTTACTCGGTGTCCCTGGGAGTTCCGCGAATATTCTCCGGTTTTCGGTAAGGAATACTTATAAATATAACTGAAGGTAGGTGAATAGAAAATTAGGTTATTTATGTGGGTCGCCTTATTCGCGGAAGAAGTGCGCTGAGCGTATTTGGGAGCTCGTCGCCATGGATTAAAATGGGGTGTTGAGTCATGGTCGACCTGCGGCCTATGCTGTGGAATGGGAGAGTAGAAGATTATCATCAAGGTAACCACAACTACAAAGGGATCCATCACAGATCGTCGGGCAAAAAGCGGGAATTGTATACCCACTAATCGCCATTTTTTGTGAATTAATTGTTATGTTCTATGTATCTCAAAAATAGACCACTCAGAATAAAGTCTTTTCTCGGAATCGGATTGAAGATTGAGATTGGGACCTGTTATTGCAAGCGGTTGTAAACTGCACTATACTTCCCTAATTCTCATTCCTTCTTTAAACCCAAGATTAAATTCATGATCCTCTAATATTATGTACCTTTAAAGGCTTTGAATATCCCGTATCAGATGATGTATTATTTACTTAGTACCAGACCATCCTATAAAAAAACTGACCAGGTACAATCTCTTCACCGTCCTACTAAAATTGTATCGAATTCCTTCCTCGCTGTTACTGCAACTCCAACCTTATTCACTCATAATCCCCTGCAGACGAGGAATTCCATAATCGGATTTATAATGTTCTACCGTGGAGCAATGATTGAACCTAAGTTCTAAATGATCACGTGAATGCTTCATTTTTCTATTAAATTTTTCTGTTATTTAAGCGAACGTTAAGGGTGAGCAAAGAATAAATCGAAATTGTGTCTTTATTAGAGCTCTTTCTGGCTACCTCGGCGGTGTATTGCGTGGGCGGAATAAAACCGATGTGAGGTCCAGGATTCGCATCTCGTATCGGGCAAAGTAATATTGGGTTTTTTGCTTAGTATCATTCTGGAGTCAGGACTTTTCCCGATATGGTGATAGGCTTATCCTCTATCACACTGTGAGACGGCTAGACAGGTGGCTGAAAGAGGGTGCCCTGGTTGCACCTCTACCTACCCCTTTGCGAATAAAGGTATATGTTTTTTTTTATCCCCAAATATTTTTTTCGATTTCTGTCAATCTTCAAAGTCATCATCGAAAACTTGTCAGTTTTCTTAAATTATAACTTCCACCTAATTCAATTTCAATTTATTATTGTTTGTCATTATTAATACAGATGAACTGATACTGCCATGTTGTCAATTTTGCCCGTACAAAGAAGTAAAGATTAACAAAAAATAGGAAGAAATAAAAAGCGTTATATTTCAGTATGATACTGCACCTTAAGAAAGTCTAGAACAGCGATCGGTAACTGCGGAATATTTTATGGCCCTCTTTGTCTCGATTATTAATGAAGAAAGAGATTGTTGTGCGACCTTCGAGCTGTTCTTTGCTTGATTGGTTCGCGTAAGCAGGAATTTTATTGTACTGGTCATCAATTTAGATGCCATTGGGTTCAAAAAGCGTCAACATTTTAGATTTATAATGACTGAATTTTCTCGTGGTATTGCCGTGGGAAACCCTTTTAGCGTTTTACTCGGACAAGTTTTTACTCGGGTGAAGCCCCAGGCAACACCTAGTCTGGTATAAAAGACTGAAAGTCTTTTCCTGCTAAGGAATTAGCAGTAGTTTTCGGATTTCACAACCCGTACCTAAAACTTATGACTACCTATGAGTCTCTCTCAACCCGTACCTATGTTTAACTAGAACTCAATCTATGTGTCGAATATACAAATCAATTAGCTGCTTTTTCTTATTTCAAACAAACATTATAAAACTTTCAAATGTTCATGTTAGGGAGTTGGAAGGCTAATGAAGTTCGAATAAAGAACGAAGTTGATGAATTTATCACAAAACATAATTAATATTATAAAGAAAAAGAGAATGAAAGAATAAAACAATTAGGAAGTACTAGCAATACAAATCGATAAATATGTTGCTCTAAAGGGTTGGTTCTATCTAGCTTAACTAGCAATTTTAATTAGGCACCGACTCCAAAATTGGTTTTCAATGTCTACTTGTTATGTGAAATTATTTTTTGGTTTTGGAAGGTTAAAAATTTTTTTTTTTGTAAAAATTATTTTTATAATTGCTATAAAATGAAGAGACGAATATGCCGCTCGCCTGATGTTAAGTTATAAGATCTCCCACAAACAGTACCAAATATTACAGAAAAGTTTGAATTAGAAAGTACTGTGTGGCACTACACTTGTCACTCTTCTTCTTTAAAAAAAAAAATGGCTCCACCGTTTTATAGCTGCCACTTGTCACTCAGAGACATAAGATGTTGAGTCTCAGGGTGTTAATGATGACAGTCAGTAATTACACTCGCTACAATGCTTTTCGAACCGAACACAACAATGCATTGTATATTAATCATCATCATCATCATCAAGAACATAAAGTCAACTGCTGCAAATAGGCCTCCCCCAAAAGATTTCCAGACGGACCTGTCGAAAGCGGCCTGCATCCAACGTGATCCTGTAACCTTTATCAACTTGGCTCTCCACCTTGCAGGTGGACGTCCAACGTCTAATGCTGCGTTTGCCAGTATATTAATATTAAGTATTAAAACAGACCTTCTGATGGTATCTATCCAAACGATCTGACGCTTATAAGAAACCCACGACCATGTCTAAATAAAGGTCGCATATTATACAACTAGAAATCTAATCACTAATGTAATATAGTTTAATAAAAAGCAAACACATCAAAGCCGTCAAGTAGATAAACAACATGAGTAATAGATAATCGATTTGGTACGTCACGACGCGCGGGTCGTTGACCGACGTTAGACTTCAGGTTTAATGATTAATTATAGTTCAGCTATTGTACAAACAATACAAATCGATAAATATGTTGCTCTAAAGGGTTGGTTCTATCTAGCTTAACTAGCAATTTTAATTAGGCACCGACTCCAAAATTGGTTTTCAATGTCTACTTGTTATGTGAAATTATTTTTTGCTTTTGGAAGGAGGTTAAAATTTTTTTCGTCACAAGACTTCTCTTGTGGGGGTCTTTTTAATGTATAGAAATCTCAAGAGAATATTACTGGGATCAATTAATATGTGTTAGCAATTTTAATAGTTATAACCTTTATAGTCATATTTTTATAGTTAACTTATCAATTGTTGATTCATTATTCGTTATTTGAGGATGCAGGTCGCTTTTCATAGGCCCGTTGAAAAATCTTTAGCTGTGGACTTCATGTCACTGATAATAATTTAATCCAAGTCGTGGTCTATCTACATGCTAAAGATGTATTTAACGGCCTATGCGTTATTTTCAACTAAATATTTACGCAAATAAACAATACAAGCACTTGCAAAATTATCGGACACTGCTATAAAAATAAGCTAAAATATAATTAGATTACCCAAAATTCGTGGACGTAGCTATTTCTTCAGTAGCCTTTGTTATCATGGACCGGATAAAAGTTTAGCGAAATGTTAGATGCAGGATTACGTCTATCCCTAAGCCCGTGAGTATATCCACTACCCCCCTGGAACAAGTCTTGTGTGCTCGGTTTTCACACCGAATGCACGTCCATGAAGAGGGACATTTGTAGCAGCCCTAGTCACACAGTTAAATGCGCGCGCCTGTTGGTTGGAAATTCGCATTTGGACCTATAAGGACCTGCGAAAATTTCTCCTCCGCCCATCCTAGAAAGTTCCCATTAATCCCCCACTATTCCTTCTCCCATTTCTTTCCCCACTCTCCGCAGGGCCCCTGCAGTCGCCAAGCCGGAGGTTTCCAGTACCCCATTCGTAGGTTTTGTCCGATGTCCCCGGCGGAGAAGCCTTAAAAAAATAATCTTTTGGGTACAAAGAGATTAGTTTGCCTACGTCTATGTTTAATTATAATTACAATTAGTATAATTATAAATTAGTATAAGACAGGTTTCCCCATTTGGCAAATCACAGTCTACCAATATTGAACTTATGAAACGTGTTTGTTTTCTTAAACCGTATCATATAAGATACAAATTGTGCCATTAAGTAATATTACGTATTCTTAGCATGATTCTAGTTACGATCATAATACCGATAAAAACACGCTAAATATCACTTACGCAAAAATATAAGCGTTCAAAAATATTTTTAATACCAATGAAAGTTAATACCAAAAATAGATAAAAATATTTTTATCGCTAACATGTGCTGCGAAATCGTTAAATTGCTTTGGATTAGGGCCTGTTCAAATATAAGCGATATCTGCTACTTTTTATCACGCTCAATATACTTTTTATGCATACGTTAAAATTAAATCACGTTTTTTATTCTTGAAGGGATAGGCAGCAATTATTGCACTCCACTTCGACGTTATAAAGTTTTTTTGTCACTTGCCCTTGGCTCTCTCTAATGTGGAATCCAAGCAATACAATTTATAGCATAAGTTGTACTGAACTGACTTTAATCCCCTCTAAGGTGTCCAGATCCAGGTGAATCATGCTAGAAAAACCGGCACGGAGTATGTCTTGCGATGCGAACATAATAATAATAGTAATATCAGCCCTGTGTGTATAGACTTTCCCAATATATAATACTGGGTAAGGATTAGGCCATAGTCCACCATGCTGGCCTAGTGCGGATTGGTAGACTTCACACACCTTCGAAATTCTTTTTTTTTTTTGCGAACATAGTACCATCTATTCACAATATACGTCGCTGCTAGACCCAGGACGCGACGAAAATTGATTCTAAGTATGTTTTTTTTAATCACGAAGCTATCAAATAATATTATAGCTATGAAGAAGACCGCACCACGATCCAGTAGCGTATATCATACAGTTGGACCGACCTTTATGATATACCATAACGTTTATTGTGGGCAGTTAGGCGATTTGACAAATCGCTTATCAAAAGCCACGACACTAATGGCTTACACTTTGCTTTGACAGTGAAATAAGTGGGACAATAAATAACGCGTTTATCAGTATAGGTTTAACGAATTGTATTTTTTTAGGATTGGATATTTTTAGGATGAAATGTCGGGTTGAACGATGAATTATGAGGTCATAGCTATGGCCAATGGGGTGTGGGACGACGTACCGGTTGCTGATATGATGTATTTTTATTAGGAAACACATTTTTTTTAATATAATCCTTAAGGGATTACCAATTAAAAAGCGGCGATAGTCTAGTTAGGTGTGGAACGGACTGCCAAGACCAATATCTGCAGGTTCAAATCCCAAGGGCACACACCTCTAACTTTTCTAAAAATAATGTGTGTATTCTTTGTGAATTATCGCTTGCTTTAACGGTTAAGGAAAACATCGTGAGGAAACCTGCATACCTGAGAAATTCTCTATTATGAATTTTCGAGGGTGTGTAGTCTACCAACCCGCACTAGGCCAGCGTGGTAGACTAAGGTCTATTCCCTCTCAGTAGTAGAGGAGGCCCGTGCCCAACAGTGGGACAGTATATAATACAGGGCTGATATTATTAAGGGATTACTAATCTAATGACCTAGCAATAGGTTGCTCGGGAAACAAAAAACAGATCTACCGACTCGCTAGGCCAAGCTTCTAATGCTACATACTCCTTGCATTTTATAGTCTTCGGAGCATTGTGGCCGGGAAAGAATGAACGCGTTATCGTCTCATGACTTAATACTTTAAATTTATTTTTGTATGGAAAACAAAACAGCGACGCGCGAGCGTATTTGGAACTAAAATACGGCATCGTGAGAGCGGCGATAGCCTAGTTGGGTGTGGAACGGACTGCCAAGACGAATGTCCGCAGGTTCAAATCCAAAGGGCACACACCTCTGACTTTTCTAAAAATGATGTGTGTATTCTTTGTGAATTATCGCTTGCTTTAACGGTGAAGGAAAACATCGTGAGGAAACCTGCATACCTGAGAAATTCTCTATTATGTATTTTCGAGGGTGTGTAGTCTACCAACCCGCACTAGGCCAGCGTGATGGACTAAGGCCTATTCCTTCTCAGTAGTAGAGGAGGCCCGTGTCCAACAGCGGGACAGTATATAATACAGGCCTGATATTATTAAGGGATTACCAATCTAATGACCTAGCAATAGATTGCTCCGGAAACAAAAAACAGATCTACCGTCTCGCTAGACCAAGCTTCTAATACTATATACTCCCTGCATTTCATAGTCTTCGGAGCATTATAGCCGGGAATAATGAACGCGTTATCATCTCGAACCTAATAGTTTAACTTTACTTTTGTATGGAAAACAAAACAGCGCCGCGCGAGCGTATTTGGAACTAAAATACAACATCGTGACGCACGCGTGGAAACTCCGAATAGGCATCATGTAACCATAGACCAGCATGTGTCAATATGTATGGAACGCGCTGGTTGACAAGCACGCGTGCATTGAACAGAACGTGACTCTTTTTGAAGGATGCTATCATTTAACGTGTACTATGCGTTAACTTACTCGATACATACTTAACGATGTGGCGTAAATTTCTGCTAGGGATACTTAAATATAAAAACCACACCACCCAATTTCTTGAGTTACATTTGAGGGTAGTTTTTGAATCAATCAATCTGACTCCATCCACTGCTAAACCTAGGTCTCCCCAAGTGAGCGCCAATCATCCCGGTCTTGAGTAGCCCGCATCTATCCACTACCCGCCCCCTTTTTCAAGTCGTCGGTCCAATCTAACTGTTAGTAAACATAATTTATTAAGGCTGACAACTTGTTATGACGGCACATTAAAGGCCGATGCCTGGGAGAGTAAATATCTTTATAGTCGCTAGTCAATACTAACGAGCACTATCGAATCAAAAGCATATGAATATAGAAGCAAGTTTTTGTTCAATCGTCTTTATGTATATTTCATTTTAATGAATCGTCTAATTTGGCATAGTAATTTCCTAGTAGAGAAATATTCTATATATTTCTTCTAATTCTACGAAATGCTGTTCGTAAAAAAAATATGATATGGGCCAAGTTTACCTAAGTTAGAAATTGTAGGTGTTAGTTACTCTTAGATTTCCTAACTAGCTGACAATATATTTTATTTACATACACAAATAATTATATTTTATAAAACTAGATCTAAAATTATGAGACCCATATATTTTTTCAAAGTTTAAATATTTTCACTTTTTTATTTTATTTTAAAACATCGAGAGCCCCAAATTATGTCATACATATATACGGCTCAAGAAGTAATTGCATTTGCTTTGCAGTAAAAAAAATAACAAATGACAGTTGTAACGTACCTATTTGACAAATGACAGTGTATGAGTTTTGTTAAATAAATAGTAAGGTGGGCAAAGAATACTCCTTCATCTAACCGTATGACTCGTCAAGTATTTTTCTGTTTTTAACATTTTACTTCGAAATTAATTATTAAAAGAAACATAATCGAACTCAGTTTCTCTAATGCTATCAATTCTCATACAAGATTCAGTGTAGGCAAAGATGTAGATTCATTTTTTCCAGCAGGAAGCATCAGTGATCATGCACTGGTCTATTAAGCTAATGTAATCAGTAGATGAAATGAGACTTAATAACTACTGTAAAGAGCATACATCCCGGAGCCAATAGGTGTACGTCTAGTTAGATAAGCTGGTTTATCTAGCATCGATGGCCGATATTATGTTTGTACCAACGGAACTGAGCTTTCCATTACCTGAAATAGTTACTTTTCTCGGGGCGAAATATGCAAAATTCGAAACAACAAAGCCCAAAGTACACAGCTGCGTGTGGTAAACCACAAGAATATTTTCACATTTTAAACAAATAACTATTGTGGAACTCGAAAAAATTCCATAATCCGGTAACAACAAATGTAACCTCATCAAGCGATAACTTTTCTCATTTCAGTGCTCGGTTCCGACCGCACCGCACGTTCCGTTTGCAAAAACTTGCACAATCACGTTGAGGTCCACAACTTGTACAGCCACCGGCACTTCAACGATTAGAACAATAGTAGATTTGTGTTTGATTGTTTGACGAGACTCATCGTTCTCCAACCAGGTAAGTATGTTCTCATTTCCTTATAATGATAGTACCTACGCTGGACAGTTTGTATTCTGTTTTTATAGTTGTTACAGTTTTGTTCATTGCAGCCACCATGAGTGACAATACAATTGTGGTCTTTTTTGAAAAAGTAAGGTTTGTTTTATCTACCGAATGATTATGGAAATCTAAATAAAAATCACAAAATAACATTGTAAACAGATAAATATGTTTTACACTCAATAAGAATAGTGACAAAGTTCCATCGGAAAAATCAATCATAGTTTAAATATACATAGTTACCCTTATTTTTAATGCCAGTTAAATTTGTTCACGAAATAAAAAATAGCTTATACAGTATTTGAGAATTATGTTCCTGCTAGAACGGCTTCGCTTTCATACCTTTCCAGTTATAAAGGTTCCTAATACACCGGGTAGCTGTCAAATAACAGTGATAGCAAACTGTGACGTTACCAAGTCTCACTGGCCATAACGCTACGTGAGAAAGAGAGAGCACGATAAGCGCCCCCATTTTTGCTTACAACAATATTTCAATTATGAATAACTGTTTTATTTTTTCAACAAATTTTGAGGCAGATTTCAGAATATTTATTTTTGATATTATTTTCTGTCATACATAAAACAATGTACATAATCAGACATAAGAAGTCATTTTTTTTCATTTCACTATAAATATAATTGTGGTCAGATCAGTCATTTACACCACGTTTTCTATTAATAATTCAATGATTAAGTACATTTATAGAACACTTCTAAATGTACTGAATTATTTATTGTTATCGATCCATTTTCAATAGCTTTAATGGGGCAAAGTGTAGGACGTTTAACGTGAAATAGTATGCGTGATGGTGGTTCATGAAATTTACTTTTCCGTAGGGGCAAGCTTGCTCGTGTTTACTAGAGAGATTTATATCCGCCGGGATAGCGACCTCCGTTCAAAAGGGGTAGATCCCACAGTAGTGGCTTACGTAAGTGTGCACGTTCCGACATCAAACTATGTATATTTGGTTTCAAACAGGCTGACATTGTTAATATTTTTTTTTTATTCAAGCACGGCGAAGTATCCCAACTGCACCTGATGGTAAGTGGAGTGGAGCCCTATAGTATGTCAACTTTTGGAACCGAACAGGCTGAACTCGGAACGCACTTACGTGGGCCACTATGACGGGTTTTACACCTCGTGTATGGTGGTCGCTATCCGTGGGATATAAAATATATCCTATCACCAGCAAAACTGTGTGTCGACTGGCAAGAGATTATCAATTCTCGTCAGTCGATACTTTCCTGTGTCCGTTTATTAAAATACTTTCAATTCGGGTTGCGTGAGACATTAGTACAATTCCGCTAAGGCACGGCTATTTTAATATAATAATATCAGCCCTGTATTATATACTCTCCCACTGTTGGGCACGGGCCTCCTCTACAACTGAGAGGGATTAGGGCTTAGTCCACTACGCTGGCCTAGTGCGGATTGGTAGACTTCACACACCTTCGAAATTTCTATAAAGAACTTCTCAGGTGTGTAGGTTTACCTTCACCGTTAAAGCAAGCTATAATAATTCACAAAGAATACCCATATAATTTAGTAAAGTCAGAGGTGTGTGCCCTTGGGTTTTGTACCTGTGAACATTCGTCTCGGCAGTGCGTTCCGCAACCAAAAAGGCTATCGCCGCTTTTTTTCACGTCTATTTTACCATAAAAAAATTATGCTGGCTTTTTCATTTTGTTCAAAGTCAATATCAGGTACGGAAGGACTCGTGTGCGAATTAACAACACCGGTTCATGTTGCGGATCTCTAGAATTATTTTGTTACAGAACACAACAAAGCGTTTACTTTAAATGTGCTTCGTAGTACAAAGTTTTATTGTATTACCACAAACCACAATGATACGTACCTTGCGTACGTACGTTTAATATCCAACTGGTCAACATGTTTCCTTAACAAGAATAATGTTGAACCGTCAGTTTAACCTGATGATATTATGTGTAAAATAATTAATAATTTTAGAAGATACAATCATCGGCATAGATTATACGAAAAATGACAACAATAAATTTGATATTCCATTTTTATAAAATATATATCGTAATTTGATGTCAAGCAGTACGTCCGTTTCGGTTTTAAAAAGTTTTTATTAATATATTATGGCTGCAACAAACAAAAATGATAAAAATCTACCAGAAACTCTAATTATGTTGATTAGCTGAAAAATTAGTCAGGCGATTAATCTAGGTACTGAGAAGTCGTCAAATAAAATTAGTTTCGCGTCACAGCTGCCTTTCCATGTTAAAATACTAAAATTCCAATTTATCTTGCAGAATTATAAATTATGTAGAAAATGTAACGAGCCGTTAGTAACAGCGAGTCTTTAGGGAACTAGCGTCTTCTCTCGTATTAAAACAATGAAATCCAATGACTTCCGTATGCTTTTGGTGGAATAATTGTTTCCAAAAGATCTTTTATTGTGGCAAAAGGTAGACGAATAGACAGATGAATCACTTTTAAATGGGAGGCCCATTGTTGGTGCAATAATTGTTTGTTATGTAGGATTTTGTGTTTTTAATTTTTTATCTTTATTCCAACAATAAACTTCTTCTTTTCTCTCTTCTTTTTTATGTTGATAATCTGATAAATTATCATCATGATATATATACAGCCACAATTTGGATACGCTGCTCTGAAGAAATTGGTAAAAGGGAGCATAATTATTGCGTATTGGAATTTTGAACAAACGCAATGTAATGGAAAATTTATCAATTCACATCGGCTTTCTGTAAGACAGTGGTACAGTCTGGTCAAAATCGCTTTATCATTCTCCTTTAATCTTTACTTGTGACCCTGTCTGGCTTGGCACGAGTATCAGAGCTTATATACCAACAGATTATTTCTGTAGCACAAAACATTAATGAATTATACCTATACACCCTTCCTCTTGAATCACTTCTTGCGTTGGTGAAATAAATAATAAAAAATTCGTTTAGTAGTTTTTGAGTTTATTGCGTTCAAATTGACATGCGCGGCGGCGGACTTTGTTTTATAATATGGACTGATGTATATACGATATGTGCCGAGAAACTAGTAAATGAAAATGGGGAATGAAGCATTTTTAGACCTTTGAAAATCTAACAGAAGTAGGAATTCTCTCAAACATTTCGATTGAAGGTATTTCAAGGTCAAACGGAAACAAGTTTCGTTATAACCATGTTTAAATCCAGCGCAACGTGGAAGTTATTTCATCTTGGTAGAGTAAAGGCGAAATGAGAAAAGTTGCTCTAGTGCCTACACAGTTGACGGAGGCTTCATAACTACCATTGTTTAGATACATTTGCTCTAGTATTCTGTTGTTGCTGGGCAGCTTTGGGCACACATTATATGATCTGGTAGCTATCAGCAGTGAACGTGAAATGTCCTTAAAGAAAATTTGCGTTTCGTGTGAAAATTCCCAGGAGTCCAAATTTCAAACCTGAATGCCTTTACCCTCATACAAATACTCCATCATAACTATGCCAATCCAATGAGTAGACCATATCTGACAGGTCTTGATTATGTGGTATCCATGAACCTGCACAAGGCCGGAGTATTTGCATAGTACCCGCAAAGCCAAAGACTATCATTAGTTGAAGAAGACTAGGCCAGCTGTGCTGTTATACACGACTGCTATTCCATAAAACTGACCTGGATTTAGTAAACACATTTATTGCATTGCTCATAATTTTTTTACAGAAGTCGATAAAGAGGCAGATGACCTGAAATTAAATGATCAGACAGACCACAAACACAATACCAAAAACCTGAAAATAGTGCTTAAAGCAACAGAACAGAGATGAGAGAAATATGGATTTCTTTTTTGATTTCGCTTTACCATTCGGCTTCATAATAATAATTGTATATTGGCTATCTATATATTACAATGTTACAATATTATTAATATGGAAAAATCATTTGCCATGGTTCATCAGCCTCTAACGTGAAAATCATTTACAAAAAAGTAATATTTAATATTATTTATTGCTTTAAATGACGAGACAAGCGTGCCGTTCATCTGATGGTAAGCGATACGTCCGCCCATTAACATTCAACACCTTGAATTATAAAGTATTGTTTGGTATTCCACTGCGCTGCATTTTACTAGCCATATTGTATTATTAAACGTAAATTATATGTTTTTTTTTTTTTTTCTAACCTTGTGCATGTTGTAGTTGCCAGTTATTAGAATTGCAATTAGTCCAGATGTTTTTTTTTGTTTTAGTTATTCGTATGTAATATTGTAAATTCTGTTGGTGATCCCTAATAAATAAAATAAAAATAAAATAAAAAATAAATGAAATTTCATTATACTACCAAAACACTTCCAATATTATACTCCATTAATGGTCGTACGGATGAGTAGTTACAGGCTATGGACACGAGGCAAATGGACAGATGATATCCAAAAAATAATAATGAAATTTACACGTAACGAAATAGTACTTCAATGACGCACATATGAATATGAGTACATTCCGAACATAAATATATGTATTCCAAGTGATATTTATTAGGGTCATAATATTACACACATACGCGTGACTCGGTCGGAACCGCCCAGGACAGGAATAAGGTAGGTTATGGAAAATATTTGAATATGCAATTTCGAAAAGGGCACATGTCTGAAATTCTAAAGATCAGGAAATGGAAAAATCTTATTATTTTCTAAAATAGTGTAATTTTGTTTTTTATATTTTTTATTTACAATTTGCGGTCAATCAGTAATAAAAATTACGGAATTTTTGTTGTTATTTGTTGTGATATTCCTATATATTTCATACTAGCTTTTTCCCGCGGCTCCGCCCGCGTTTTAAAGTTTTTCAGGCTAAAGTTTTCTGTTATAAAAGTAGTAGTTTCCCGGGAGCCCGATGTTCTTCCCAGGGTCTAAAACTGTCTGCATACCAAATTTCATCTTAATACGTTAGGTAGTTTTTGAGTTTAACACGTTCAGGCAGACAGATGCAGCGGGGGACTTTGTTTTATAATATATTTTTTAGAACTTTTTAAGAGGAACAATCCCGTCATACATCATTGTTGCATAACTTCAACCGTTTACGCAGCGCACACAACGGAAGCTCTCAAAACTAATAAATTTTCCCCGTTATTGCAACATGTTTCGTTACTGCTCCGCTCCTATTGGTCATGGCGTGATGATATATAGCCTATAGCACTTCAGGAATAAAGCGCTATCCAACACAAAAAGATTTTTTCCATTCAAACCGGTAGTTCCTGAGATTAGCTATTACTGCTGCGCTCCTATTGGGTATAGCGTGATGATATATAGTATAGCACTCCACGAACAAAGGGCTATCCAACGCAAAAAGATTTTTTCAGTTTGGACCGGTAGTTCCTGAGATTAGCCATTACTGCTCCGCTCCTATTGGGTATAGCGTGATGATATATAGCCTATAGCACTCCACGAACAAAGGGCTATCCAACGCAAGAAGAATTTTTCAGTTTGGACCGGTAGTTCCTGAGAGTAGCGCGTTCAAACAAACAAACTCTTCAGCTTTATATAATAGTATAGATTTACGAGATTTGCCCATTTTGAAATTGCATATTCATTAATGAAATGAATTACAAGGAGCTGACTGCGTCGATGGCATAGTTGTATTACGGTACTGTAGTGCTGTATTCTCGGGTTTGATTCCCGGGTAGAGTAACGTTATGTTAGGTTTTTCTACTTAGTATTAGCCCGGAGTCTGGAATTTGTACCCAATATGGCGACATGCTTATCCCCGTCAACGGGGTCAACGTAAACTATTGGAACGCACCGGGACACGGGTATGAGTAATAAATGAATATTGTTTAAGTAGAACTAGTCGTGCTATTTTCCTGATTATAGTATAATATCAGTCCTGTATTTTATACTGTCCCACTGTTGGGCATGGGCCTCCTCTACTACTGAGAGGGATTAGGCCTTAGTTCACCACGCTGGCCTAGTGCGGATTGGTAGACTTCACACACCCTCAAAATTCCTATAGAGAACATCTCAGGTATGCAGGTTTCCTCACGATGTTTTCCTTCACCTTTAAAGCAAGCGATAATTTACAAAGAATACACACATAATTTTTTAGAAAAGTCAGTGGCGTGTGCCCTTGCGATTTGACCCTGCGGATAATCGTCTCGGCAGTCCGTTCCACAACCAACTAGGCTATCGCGGCTGATATGCTGACATATTCCTGATTATTTTCCTTTATAATGTATTATGGTATAAAAAATACAACTTAACTCCTGGCACTTTAACTTTACTGCCATGCCTTAAAATGTAATTAAATAGTCTTGATGTTATCGTGCCCATATATGTCGAAATCTTGGAGGTTTTAATAAGTACCTACTGAATGGCTCTGAACAGTGTTTATAATACTGAAATTAAGGCTTAATAATAATAATAATAATAAAATAGCTTTATTTAATTAATTTAATTAAGTCTTAACGATCAATATTTGTATTTCAAACCAAATAAAGCTTTCACGCTGATGCTTGGTGGTAAAGATACTGAAGTATTTTTTTTAACGACTAAGGCCATATCCTAGTATGCATTGATAGTAATCTTATAGGACCAAAGGCAATTCTTGTTTGATATGAACGATTTCCAAAGTTCAATCAAAAATTGTAATCAAAACTAGTTTTTAGATCGAGTTTGATCGAAAACAGAAACTGTGTCAACGTAATTGCTAAAACATAATTAAAATATTTGCTTCACACGTGAAATATTTGCTTTTCCAATCAACTAATTATATCGAAATTTGGATTAAATCATTAACCTCAATTCAGTGTGTCAATTCTATTGGCATCTATTATTGAAGTTCGCGTTATGGACGATTATTGAGCTTCGTTTAATGAACGCACGATGGATTTGAACTACAGTACAGGATACTTCATTACTTATATAAATATATATAATAGTTCGTATAGTAGATATATCGATATTAATCCTTCAGTCATATAATATGTAAAGTGTAAACCTAATATGCACAGGTTTAAGCGACTTCTAAATCACGTTTTTTTTGTACGGACATGGAAGTGACCTTTGTACCGGTAAGCCTGAGTTTCGACTGATAGATAGAGGGCGAGTCTATCGCCATATCGTGCACAAATTCCAGACTCCAAAATAAAAACTTAAATCTATCTATATATATATATAAATGAATCCCTATTTCCCTTGGTCACGCCATCACGCGTGAACGGCTGGACCGATTTCACTATGTTTTGTTGTTGTTGTGTTTGTTATTGTCAGGAGAAGTTTCTTATGAAAGAAAACAATTCAAAAAATTGCGCGGAAAATTAGAAAATTTAAGAAAACTTAACGAAAATATTAATTTTATATAACTGTCAATTGTTTGAAATAACTGTCAGCGATTGACAGAACGCGCGCTGCAAATTCATAGTTAAGACGGGACAACGCCTGTCGCGTCAACTAATATTTTTATGAAATGACTACCGTAATTTCAGCACTGTTATTAACTCAACACATCCCTTAATCCATCCCTGGATTCCCTATTTGTATTCGTAGCCCGCACGGTGTAGGGAGGGTTCACGGGACCTTTACATACCTTAACTTGCGACCTCTGACCTTCGACTAAATGTTACAAATGCACTCATACTTACCTTTCTTAAATTTCTCAGATTACGTATCTTTATCCCGATAAAGATTTTCTCTTTTTGTATGCTTAATACAAGAAGCTTATTTCTTTTAATTTGAAGATGAAAGTCTGAATCAGACGGCCTACATTTTCGAGGTTATATATATTATTTTTATGTCTAACAGAAATTCAAGGTGATTTTAATCAATACATTTGCGTAATATTATGTGTTTTATAAAGTTTATTTTAGACCATAAAATGAATTTAGTACGATAAAATTGAATTCTTAAAATTCTGAATTCAAAGTCAAACAGGTCTAAAACAAGTATTTCCGAAAATTTTAATCACACTCTTGACAAAATTATTGATTACTTCATAAACATTCTGATTATTTCTGAAAGCGTTATACCATCCGACCGTATCCGCGCGTTTTGAAAATTTAATCCGCCAGCTCGAATAATGCCTTGATTAATATCTAGTTATTAATCATCTGCGGGCTCGAACTATTCAACGGCCACCGGGGAATATCCGAACGTTCCAAATTTGAAATTTGAAATTAGAACCGTATAACAATATGGCGGCTGCGTGCGTTTGAATTCGGAATTACGTTTGGCTCCCTTTAGGCGTGGAGCGGGCTCGGTTAGTGTATGTTTGTATATATAGTGATATTGTATACTAACATGTTATTACTGCTGTTTTCAATTGCTCATATCGTATACTTTAACGGCTTTTTCGATACTGTCACATATTTTAAATTTTGAATTTGATATTTCATGAGATTCAGTCACTGGATGTAAATTTCCTTTACCAAAACTATATGTGTGCGTATTTCTTCATTAAAATTGATTCATTTCAAACTTCCGACCGTATAGAGGCTTAAATCTACAGAACTATTATTCATGTCTTATTCTATTGTAAATGTCATTTGGGGTGATAATTCATATTTCGGTAGTCTGTTTGGATTTCGTACATGATGTATGGTATGGCACAATAATGCGTGGCTTACGGAGTGGGAAACATAATATTGAACAACAGCTATAACTATCGTACGTGACTTTCATCTGTTAAAAGAATTTACTATCTATACTAATACTAGCTTTTGCTCGCGGCTTCGCCCGCGTGATGGAGTTTTCCGGGTTAAAAGTCCTACTATATATTTTCCCGGGATATTAGCCTATAACCTTCCCAGGGTCTTATACTATCTCCATACCAAATTTTGCTTTCTTATATCACGTCTTATGTCACGATAAAAAGTATCCTATGTCCGTCTCCTGGTTCTAGGCTATCTCTCCACCAATTTTCAGCCAAATCGGTTCATCCGTTCTTGAGTTATAAATAGTGTAACTAACACCACATTCTTTTATACATATATAGATATATAAAGGTGCGCTAATGCGCTAATCTCGGGAACTACAAAACTAAGTTTAAAATCTTTTTGTCTATTTTTTAAGGGAAGCTTACAGACTAATAACGAATAACAAACTGAATAACATTTATAAGTAAAATTGTTAATTACCAGATTCTACCAATAAATAATCTTATAGGAAGCTACATTACTTCGGAATGCTATAGACTACTTTTTATCCCGGAAAATATTTATCTCAGAAAAACTTTTTCACGCGGGCGAAACCGCAAGCAAAAGCTAGTAATAATATATATTTAAAGTTCATTTAGTTTTAACTCATTAATCTCTGGAATTACCACTTTAATTAAATTTAAGTATCTCTCAGTAATACTAAATAACCCGATAATATTGGATAGCCTTGCATTTTGTATGACGCATCGTTGACTCAAAATATTGGCTTCGTGTACCTGAAAAGTTTAACATTTAGATTATATAGAAAAAATATAATATGGCGATATACTGGTGGTAGGTTTCTCATATGTGAGAGGCCGCCTGGGTAGGTACCACCGCAATGTCTATTTCTGCCGCCTAGCAATAGTGTATAGTCACTGTTGTGTTCCAGTTTAAAGGACATTGTAGCCTGTGTAACTACTGGACATAATGAAACTTAATATCTCATGTCTCAGGATGGCGAGCGCATTGGAATACCAAACAATACTTTGTAATTCAAGGTATTTCTACTGTTTATGGGCGATCGTATCGCTTACCATCAGGCGAACGGCAAGCATGTCTCGTCAATAAAAAGCAATAAAAAAAAACACGTGTCGTCCTCTGATAACATCAAATACCGATCAGAATATAGAATCGTAAAATAGCCATTTTAAGGGTTTTTTAAACAATTTTTAACATTACTTTTAACCCGCCACCTGATGTCAAGGGTCGCTAATTCGTTTTATATTACGGTTATAGCCCATGATAAAAAAGAGAATTTTCGCTTGTAAAATATCTTAATGACTGCATTAGATCAGGAGCCCAATGTTTATTTTGTTAATAAGTATTTAACGTATCCTCATTTATTGACCAAATTATATGTGTTTGTGACGTCATCATGTTTTTTTTATTATTATAGATGGAACTACATAAAAATAAATTACATGGTACATATAAAACACAAATAAACTGTTACGTTGTTTTTGGCAAGAAAAAGCATTTTGAACAGATAAAACAATATATCCACCACAGTACAGGCCTATTTCGTGAAAAAAAAATACAGCCTTGTAAGAGTCAGTCAATGGTGAAGTAAAAACTCCAATTGACGAAATATAATTTCGCGAAAATGTTCGGCATACTTATTTAAATAAGTATTTTAAATTTCCAACTAAAATTAACTAAGTTAAATTATTTGGATTTTGAAGGTGTGATTCCTTATAAGGCGATGGGTCAAATTTCGCGGAGCCCATTAACGCTAAGAATGGTCAAATAGGCCGGTGCTTTAATAATGGAGTTATTATATGATAACTAAATTCTATCAATGTAATATAGAATTCTATCACAGCAAGCTTTATGGTAACATATTGAATTTTCTTTCAGAAGAAGAAAATTTAGAAACTAAGGAAGGGACCTGTCTTTGCCCCAGTCCCTCGTTTACATCAATTTTTACTATCACTTGTCCGATACATATAAAACATTGCCCTAAAAGTCGAACCCTGGAACTATGAAATAAGCCAGACGTACCTAACCAGAGATTTTCTTTACGCAAGCTCGCCAACATGACCCCTCTGCACTTGATTGTAATTGGACCAGTAGACTGATGAAAGATGATTACCCTTCGGTAGTCGACACAATAATGCCGGCCTGTTTTAACCGGATATACACAGAATCATCTCGGAACGCGACACACTTACATGGGCATCTATAAAGGTTTTAACACTGAACAGCGGTCGCTACCCGGGCGGATATAAAATATATCCTACCAACAGCAACCAGATTTACATTATCATCAATTTTACTTTACTATTCAGTATTCGGACATCATAAAACACAACAGATGTATAAACATCCAACTTGCTCACTGGACCGCTGTGTACAGCGTATATTAATTTCTATAGTACCTATACGTTTTGCTTTTGCCAGATGGTGACCCAAAATGATTCCACATTGCAACAGATGCGTTATTTTGGACTGTATTCACATTAACACGGCAGATTTCATTCATAATTCTAATTTGGCTAAATGGGTGCATTTGTAACACTCAGAGCTATTTACGCTGTTTTAGGCTTTAAATGCGATAATTTTATAGTGAGATGGAGCGTGATTTAATTTAAGATAGGCTTTTGCATTAAATTAACATTTATATTGTAATTTTTTTAAGAATGGAATTTTGTAACGGACATTTCACTCGCCTGATAGTGACACGATGGTCGCATTTTAATTACCAAATCTCTTCATCACACTATACTGCTTACTGTGAGCTATATTAAGATATTGAATCTATAAACATAGAACGTATACATATATTACTTTTGGGAAGGCAATATTAGCTGTTAGTATAATAATATATTATGAGAAGTTCCCCATAAGAATTTTGAGGGTATTTGAAGTATGCCAATCTGCACTAGGCGTTATTAGCGTGTGTATTAAGGCCTAATTCCTTTCAATAGTAGAGAAAACCCATGCAGAAGTGGGACAGTTTATAACACAGGGTTCATATAATATATAAACTTGATACTTGCAGTATTACTTACTACTTGTTGAATGTAGGCCGCTTTCGACAAGTCCGTCAGGAAATCTTTAAGTGAACCTATGTTCAGCGGTGAACTTCATTTGGATCGTTAGCCATATGACATAACACCACCAAAAAGTCATATCCTTTACCACTGATGTCGTACTAGGAATAAGTAATGAACTCCCCATTTTTATTTATTAAATGTGGCACTGGAATGCGAAAACAATTCAGTAATACATAATTTGGACACCTCAGATCTATCACATTTAAAACCACAGAAGGCAAAAATCCATTAAAAAATATAATCTCAATTCAAAAGCTGAACCTAATAAAGTTACCGTCTCATAATGGAGCATCAAATGGATATTGCTGGTCGAAATGCAATTTTGCAAGCACCGCGCCGGCGCGTCGATCCCTGAATCTAATCAACTATCAATTAATGCGCCAGTCTTATCAAATTGCTGTCAGTAAATTGCCTAGTTTATATTTGTATTGATTTTACAGCTAAACTGCTGTTTGTGTTGTTAATTTGCGATATTGTTTTGGACAATCCAATTTCAATTTGGGATCGAAATTAACAGTGGAAGTCTTTGAGTATTCTTAAGCCTGTTTTAGAGATTAAACCTAGGAACGTAAATTTAAGTTCTTAATAACTGATTTTGAATCTATGACTGTTCCTTATTAAAAAAAATTAAGGCAGAAATCTATTACAGATAACCGTAAACAAAATAAAGTGTAAAAACACATCGTATGGTCAATAAAAGACAGATTAAATTTTTGTTTTTTTTTTGGAAATTGCATACATTATTTTTTTATGTTTGTTACCTCAAAACTCGCTCATTTATGGACCAATTTGGAAAATTCTTTTTGCAATAGGTCTTTATTACATTAAATGTGTAGCAACTTTATAATTATTTTGTCTTAAGTTTAAAAATATTAAAATATTTTTAATTATTATCACACTTAAATTATTAATCGGTCGCTTCAAAATAAAAAAAAATCACTTCAATAGAATCCTTGTGCTATAAACAATCTCATGTCTTGTGAAAAGTGTGAAATATAAAAGAGACCGATATAATTATAAATTTTTGCAAAACCTAGATGTTGAAATGATTTTAAGATTGTATGCATAATGGGTCAGTCAATTGAGCGTGTAAAACATCCAAAGACCACAAAAATGCAAGACAAAAGTAAACCAAAACTAGCAAAGTACAAAGTTATCCATAAAGCTAAGGTCCACTGAAACTTGAATGGCACGCGTAATACCTTTCCCACCTTGGAAACTTCCAGAATAATTCCCGGAGCTGAAATATTCATCATGGCGAAAACCCTCAAGGTCAGAGCCATAATTCCGACGTTACATTAATTCAAACAAAGCCTTCGCGACGTCTGCAGCCATCATTACTTATACGCGCCTCTCCCATATTGCGAACGTCAACTTATCTACATTATCCTTTCTGCGGACACTTTGTGGTAAGTAGGTGTCATGTATTTTCTTCAAGAATTTATGAAAGGAAGATAGAAAGAAAATTTATTGCTGACACAATTTAAATAGACGCGTTACTATTTTAAACAAACAAAATTGAACATAGAAAAATTACTATATCTATATATATAAAAATCAATTGCTGTTCGTTAGTCTCGCTAAAACTCGAGAACGGCTGAACCGATTTGGCTAATTTTGGTTTTGAATTATTTGTGGAAGTCCAGGGATGGATTAAACGGTGACGAACATAAATAATAAATAACGGAAAATACTAAAAACGACAATATAAGTTTTCAATACAAAATGTTCCTACCTGTCAAACATTTCATGTCTTTTTAGAAATAAAGAACTGTAACATATATATAGATGTATTCAGAAATAAGTCTGTTTCATAGTTGTAATATGAGGTCCGATTTCTTTGGTTTATTTTATTCAAATACAAAACATTTCAGAAATAAATAAAGTGTAAAAGTGTCAGTGGGTTCTTAAAAATAGAAAATAAATAAAGAAATTGCAAGACTATAATTAAAATCTATCATCAATTTGTCAGTGCGTGAGAACTTTATTTATCGTTATTGTCGCAAAATGCCACGGAGAAGATGACTTAGATAGTCGAAGTTAATCAAATGTACGACGAGCTACTTCACGTGCAAACCGTACTCTCGACTAGCGAGAGACAGATAATGATAACATACGTATTGTATGGCAAAATTGCGTTCCACGATGAATAATAATAATAATAAATGTATGTAGGTGATACGAAGTTCACCGGGTCATCTAGTTATTAATAAATAAAAATTACTATATTATACATTTATATAATATACTACGCTAATCAAAAATTACACTAAGTCCAGCAAAGGTACCTCAAATTCAGCTTAATGTTGCAGTACGACCTAAGTAGTACTGCAACGATAATTTATATCTATATTTGTTGGGTCTTTGATATTTTGTAAAGATTTTTTATGTTTTTTTAATAAATGTGACTTGCTGGTGAGACCGGAGTCTAGATACAATATCGACTGAGAAGCGGTGAAGATCTTCACAAGTAACAGAACTATGCTGGCGTATTCGAAACTAGTAAGACCCTGTCCGATCCCATAAGGCGACACTTACTTGGTTTAGCAGGATTTACAGATTGTCGCTATCAGGACAACCAATATATATATATATTTTCTAACAAAGATAAAAATACAACGTCAGATAATTTCCTTCCTGTTTCCAGTTCCTCGATATATTTTACAGTCCCTTTTTAACATGTGTTTTTATTTGTGTGTGTTGTGTGCAATAAATGCTTATTATTACTATAAATGTCAAATAAAAATGGATACTAATAAATAATATTAAAATATTGTGGAAAAGCTCCCAGCTACATACCATAAGGGCACGAACACACCCTCCCACAATAAATCCACGGTTGTCGCGGACAGAAAAAGTCGCAGCTACTGAACACAGTAACAATGGGTTTTATTAATTTCACGCGCCCACGAACCACTTTATAGGTGATTACATTTATTGGTTATATTGCTGTTTAATGTCGGAGCTGGTTAATGGTTAGCTTGTTTATTTTTACGAGTGTTTCATTAAGGAAGAAGCGGACAAAAACGTTATTCAACACCATAGGTTAACCATGATATAAAAAACTATTATTGATTAGGATCCTTTTGCAAATAATGGAACTTTAAAATTTGTTATTTAGAAAAATTATAGTAACACAAATTCGTATTTGAAGTTCTGAAGTTCTATTTTGCAATGAAAATTACATTATAGATAGAAAAGGTCTGCATTCAACCATTTACACTGATGTTTTTTAATCTCATAATATTTTTATTATTACAAAATAAATATGAAAGACTCATTCGTAGCCAAGTATTAACGCCAACACACAATTCAGTAGATAAATAAGTAATACTTGATACAGCATTTACTTTATACCTTTTAAATGCCTCTTTTTAATCGCCTTACGCTGCCACCCGATAGCAGGTGGGCGAGAGCTTAAAGCACTCAAACCAATCTGCATTCTGAATAAATAATACAGTAAAGAAAAACGCTCGGAGCATAAAAATTAAAAGGCATCGTAAAATCGGTCTGCAATCTATAAGATTGGAAATGCTGTTTTATTATTATTATGTGTAAGGTTAATTTTTACTGCAGAGACTATATTTTTATCTCTTGATAAAGCTGTTAATGTTATAAAAGAAAACTTAGTTTTAGACAAACCAAACATACTAAAAGCAATGCCGGTTTTAACCCACGCGAGGTTCCAGGCGAAAGCAAAAAAAACACAACTCAAGGCCTTGTACTGAGCAAAATATAACTGACGCGAGGCCTCCGGCTGAGCAAAATTCCCTGGTTTTAATAGATTCGCAGGTAAGAGCTGAAAAAGGTCCTTCAAATCACCGTTCGATACCTCTGCTAGCGAAAGGCACCGAGCGGTAGCCTGATTCGTGTTTCTCCCTATGGCTGCGACTGACTTAAATGTCATCACATCTCAATATGATTCGAATTTTTCGTCAATTCTGAGTTATATTTACTTTAATATATTAATAATTAAAACAGATAGAGAACACTTGGTAATATAAGCGAAATTAGGAAAGTTCTAACCATTTCATAACCTACAGATGCTGCGTGCTTGATGCAGCTCATCTATCGGCATAAAATATAAACCAACTTCAATTAAGATAGTTAAAAATGCAATTACCCTAAGCAAATATAACCCCACTCAATATTCCAGATAATTCCATCTGAACATTAATTAGGAAGACGATTCAGTTAAAGCGTGATTCCCTGGTGGTTCAAACTGGGACAATGTCCACGGAGATAATGTTAAAAAGCTAAGGAATCTTTATGAACGCTATGGGATTCAACTTAGTAATCGTGTTCTACTGGCTGCATAAGGTCGTGCCACAGCCTCGCAGCCGTATAGATACAAGAATTGTCTTGCCAAAAATGACCTTAAGAAACCGAGTGAAAGGACATGTGATGTTGCTCGCTTAGCTAATAACCATCTTCCTAAAGCTGGTAAATAATTATATTTATTTATTTAGATCATGAATGGATGTTGTTTTGCAATTAGAGACTTTAGCCTTGCCTTTTCTGATATTTATTTATCACTAAATGCTTTTCCTGGCTTCGCTCGCGTGAAGAGCTGCTATCTCTACAAAAGTTCCTAAAGCCATTTACAGTGCTACCGAAAAGGCGCTAGTGCCATCTCTATAAAACAAAAATATCTATGGGAAAAAATTACCAAAATGAAAAGTAGCCTATGCGTTAATCTAGAATATGGTGTATCAGTAGGCAATTTTCATACAAATCCGTTTACTTGTTCCTGAGTACTTCTTACAAACATTTTACATTAATAACAATAGTAAGACAATACACAACATCCCGTTTCCTCTTAGAAACATTCATTAAATTAATCTTCACATCTCATGTTAATTTAATTCTATTGAGACACATCCGTATCTATGTCACTTAGCGTGTGGTAAGCGAAGTGTGTCCGCACTTAAGGCGAAGTTGCTCATCTACGAACGAATTACTAAACTGCGAGCTGAATACAAATGCGCAAGGAAGTTAGTAATATTGACATTTCTCGTTCATTTTATCGCGAAAAATGACATAACTGGGGTGAGAACAAAGGGTAGAACGTGAAAAAGTTGACGTAATTTTATGGGTTCGGTGTAGGAATTTATTTTCAGGTATTTCTGAATTCTTTTATTGGATAGGATTTGTTTATGCTTCTTTGATTAGAATATCATAAAATTTGAATAATTTGAGTTAATAATTATTTGATTATTGAAGGTTACAATTACAATTATATAGA